>NC_090891.1:28856700-28861700 GCF_036669925.1 Montipora capricornis | reverse complement strand
GAGGAAACTGTTAAGTTTTGAAAACATGTTTCGACAGAACAAACTGTCATCGTGAGTTACGTTGTGAGAGCCCGACGCTCAACCAACTGAGCCACCGGTGCGCGGAGGAAGCCAGGAGCGTTATCCGATTGAACATTAGAACATTAGATCTGGACTTTCCGACAAGTCGAGCTCACAAACCGGAAACGAAAAGCGGAACGACTTTAGAAAGTCTAGTTGAACATCATTACCATCACCATCCAACAAGGAAACAATATTATCGCACCAGGCGACAATTTTGGGCGATAACCATCGCTGCCGACCTCACCAACATCTGACGGATATCATTGGGCCAACAATGTTAAGAAGTGAACTTGACTGCCATCGTCACCATCCAAATCTGACCAACATTATTGGGCTAACAATGTTCGGAAGGGGTACTTTCTAAAAAAATTGTGGTGCTGCGTCGGTGGGGAAGTAGTATACGAAGGGCTAACGCTCGAAACGTCAGCTTTCAGAATCTCTGTACGGTGGCCAACTTACATTATCAACTAATTGTATATAACAATGTTCGGAGTTGAATATCACTGCCATCGTCATCAGCAATCTAATCATTGTTGGGCCGACGATGTTAGGATGTTTCCTTTTTACTTCTTTTCGCACGATAATAATAATAAAGTCCACAGTGTAAAAACTATATGATTTTAGTAAAATCCAACTCGTGGTCTATTATTAATGCTGCGTTCTGATTGGCTGAGCTACTAGTAGGCTATTTGTTATAGCCCACTAGTAGCGAAAAGCGCCGGCTTTGAAAACCAAAACAACAATTAAAGTCTAGCTTTCACTAGCGAAAGATGTTTTGTCTCGATATTTTTTTGACCAACTAGTTGGATTTTACTAAAACAATTATTCCTCTCGCCCTCATGGCCTCTGAGTCAATAGCCCATTCGGCCTTCGGCCTCATGGGCTATTGACTCAGAGCCCATTCGGGCTCGAGGAATAATTGTTAATTAAGTCATAGATAATGGTCACGTCATAATTGTTATTACAGCTTAATTAAAAGAAAAAAAGTTTGCGTGTGTTAATTCAGAAATGACATTGTTTACCGATTTTATTTATTAGAGTGTTGATTTCCAAACTATTTCCATTTGTGAGAAAGTTAAACTTTCCGAACAGAACTGGGCGGTTGCCATGGTTGTTCAAACATGTTAACAATGTTAAGTAATATACGGAACAATGCCATAACCTGTGATTGTGTCAGGTTTAGATCGATTTTAGCTTTTTTGATCGATCAATCGCAATTTATATTTCAAGCCAGTTAATGCTAAGAAATAAAATAGAAGATGAATACACTATGGCATAGAATACCATATAACTACTTAATTACTGAAGTAGCAACTCAGGCAAATGCCGCGGGCTGCCTCGCTTTTGCTAATTCGTTTGCCAATTGGGGCAATCCTTTTTGAGCCTTTGTTTGATCATGATTGTCGTTTAGCTGGCCTCTTATGGAGATCTCGAAAGTTACATTAATTGGCCAAATAAGAGTACCATGTGTTCTTTAAAGAACAGTATGCACAACAAAAATTGCGAGTCACTGAATATCTTATCGCGTTACCCCGAGAACGAGAGTCGATGGGGGATGGGGGTATCTGACAACTCGAAAGTGTGTTGTGTGTGTGTGTGGGGGGGAGGGGGGGGGGACTTTCCCTGTTCGCTGCAAATTTAGGGAATTCCGCCGATTCTGGCTTTAGGACGGTACCCAGAAACCTTCCACCGTGATTTCTAAATCATCCACCTCGTACCAAGATCGCCAATACGCGTCGACGACCTCCCAGCCATTTTTTTGGCACCTTTATTTTTGAACTCTACGTATTCTTTCTCGAGGCTTCGCAACTTGGTCCCCACCGCGTCACGGTAGAGTTACTACTGTCACGCTAGCCTTCCCAAGCAAACAACAGACGATCGTAGTCACGCGAGTTTGTAAAGATATCGTACAAATCTGGGACCGTTTCTTGTATTTTGCCGCTGGCCTTGCCTCTTGTCTTGGACTTTACTGGTGCTGCAGATACCTGTCATTGACGACACTAGCTCAGTTATCCTGCGCATCACACCCTCATCTTTCGGCATGACTGAAGAAATGATAAACAGAATTTGACGTCTTGTGTCTGGTTTGAGCTTTTGAGTGTCGAACTTGGAAGCATTGAATTGCATTTGCGTATAAAAGGCTGAAAAAGTCAGCCTAGGTTGTTTGTTCTGTGTCGTAAGATTTGTAGTATAGTTCCACAAAGCCACCTTATACTTGTAATCCTCAAACGCTGTATCGTTGTCAAACTTTGCCAAAAATGCTACTGCTTTGTCCCTACTCCGCCACTCCGCTTTGTCACCACTCCCGATCAAATGCCGAGAAAAAGAAAAACGCTTCTAAAGTTTCCACAACAAGGAGAAAGAACACGAATCTCATCTTTGTGCAGTTTTCGCCGACAAAAGTTGAAGGCACCGGCTCTAAAGCCTAGTTTTCATATGTCGGGAAAATCCCAGACGATCGGCGATTTCGCAGTTTCCCGACCGTCCCAGATTTTGCCGACATATCTGAATATCGCCAGACGGTTGTCCCAGAAAGTGCGCCTAACCAACAGCTCGCCAAACCTCGAAACTTGCAATTTAGAGGATTGGTAACGAGCTAAAACCATCGCCGACGTCTCCGATAGTACAAATTTGAGTTTTCATATGTCGGGAATGATCCCCGCAAAAGTCTGCGACACATCGGGAAAATAGAAACGCTTCCTATTTTCCCGATTCGTCCCCGACCATCGCAGATTATCGGGGATGTCTACGATTTATGGTTTTCATTAAGCCTAGTTTTCATGTGTCGAGAAAATCCTAGACGATCTCGGATTTCAGTTTCCCGACTGTCCCAGATTTTGCCGACATATCGGAAAATCACCAGACGCTCATCCCAGATTCTCCCAGATTCTCCCGAAAATGGAACTTGCAATTTAGAGGATTGGTAACGAGCTAAGACCATCGCCAACTTCTCCCGACAGTACCAATTTGAGTTTTCATAAGTCGGGAATGATCGCCTACGATCGGAAAAATCTGGGACACGTCAGGAAAATTGAAATGCTTCCTATTTTCCCGATTCGTGCCCGACCATCCTAGATTATCGGGATGTCTTCATTAGTCGGCAAAATCTGGGAAGGTCGGGAAACTGCGAAATCCCCGATCGTCTGGGATTTTCCCGACATGTGAAAACTGTAGACTTAGTCTGCTCTCCCTCCAATACAGATCAAGTAAAGACCGATGATTGATGTAAATTGATATCTTTTGCTAGACCACACAACACTCACACTGTAAGTAATCGTTTCAGATAATAAAGGCACGGTATCGTTCACAGAACGAAATGAACAAGGTGGAATCTTCTAATCTTTCTCTTTGGCCCCGAATGCTATATGGCGATATGGGTAGGGAAGCCGGACTTGTTTCCCTCGTGCATGATGGCTTGATCAAATTTCAACATGGAGGGCATAGGCTCAGTTGATATCACAAAGTCTGAGGTTTATTGGGGGAAAGTTAAAAAAACCCGATTCTCTCAATTGTAACATTTCAGTTTAGAACACGTTTTAAATAAAGTTGTTGTTGTTGCATTCACTCTGATTCAGGGTAAAGGGGCTCTGTCAAGCTATTGTGGTTTGCCTGAAAAATGTAAAAAATGGGGCTCTCAATCAGTGAAACCCAGAAATAATCATACATTTTACTAAAGATTGTTTAGTGCTTTAAACTATCAATTGTCTTTTTTCAAGGAATGAAATGGATTGGATTTTGGCAAATAAAGGCAAAACTTTTTGCGTTTCATCTGTCAACTAGTCCACACCAGAGGAAGAAAGACCGCGCTTGAGAGGGCAGGATCCTCAGGCCTCCTGACAAAGTGTAAAGGGTTCTTCTCATTTCTCGTAATAAGACAGTCCCAGCTCCAAGTTTACGGCAGTCGGTCATGTGATCCTGAACTGTTGGCAACAGTCATCACTCACCCTTTGAGAAATTTGAGTAACAGGTGATTAATAACAAATGACTGGTTGTTTTGGTTGAATTTCTTCTTATTATTCCCGATTTTTGTTATTTTCCATTTGGTTTTAACTCATTCCAAACTGGAACCAGGAGAAGATTTACATAAACAAAGGCTCAGTAAATTGGATAGCGAGCCTGCAGTGGTAGACCTATTGTTTGCCACCCTTTGTCTTCGAAGAGAGGGGATCATGGAGAGAAAGACATTTTTTTCAAGGATGCAAAAGGCTGATGGGAATAACATGTAAAATTGACAATAAGGAAAACAACCTGTCCACGACGTTAATCGAAAAGGTAAATGCTTTTCAGATTTGCAAACCACTCGGAAAATGATCAGCCATGTTCGCTTTTGAATGTGATCGGGAAAAGAAATCACATAAACTAGCGCAAGAATATTAAAAAGTCGTCTTCAAGTTTGAGATATCCTTTTATGATGAAGTTCGTTACATATCACCTATAATAAGTAATATGGGAACGATTTGGAACAATGAACACTTTTTTTTATTGATAATAGTTATAAACGATTTTACAAAGACTCGATATTTTACAGAAGACGAGTACCCATAACGCATCTTCTACTGGCAGTTTAAGGTAAAATGTGTCATTTAAGCTGCACCGTAACTATGAGCATAAATGGGGCCCAAAATAAGGGAATATTTGATTACATTTTTTGCCTCTTTAGTGCACGGCTATCGTTTTCAAATCAGTCAACCGAGACTGGCGCATTGAATATTGAAAGTGCATTGCAAAATGGCAGCCAAAAAACTAACAATAAAAGCAAGGTGACACACGCTGACACCAACCCGGTGTGGCCAACACATCACGCATGCGCACAACCATTTCACCCGGTCAATTAGCAGCCATGGACAGCTGTTTCGGCCTTTTGGGCCTCATCAGCATGGCGTAGCTAACATATCAGGCGGGTGATTTTAGCACCCCTTTAAGTGGCAGCTTCAAAT
>NC_090891.1:28831700-28851700 GCF_036669925.1 Montipora capricornis | reverse complement strand
GGTACACCCAATATTTTAACATTAAAGCCATAGCTGTAAGCTTGAAACTCTTCAATGGTTACATTTCACAGTGTAACAGCGCCTTTAATCATGGTAGAAAATGTTTCTGTGTTAATAAATACGAAATGCATTCAACGCTGTGAATTTATCACCTCCATAGATTATTCGGACAATCCTTGGGACCTTGACACGTTTTGCGGTCCTAGTGTTTACGATGCAGCCCCCACGCTTAAGAGAGCCCTGGTACACTCTGAGGTAAGTTAGCTGGCCAAATCTTCCAGCCTATCCAAAGAAATAAGAACACAATATTGACTGAACATGATAAAACTTTCAAAAGAAGCCAAGTTAATAATAATAATAATAATAACAACAACAACAACAACAACAACAACAACAACAACAACAACAACAACAATAACAATAACAATAATAATAATAAAGCGCATTGGCACTAACACTTCTAATTCAAAAAACTGCTCTCCTTGGCACAGCAAGAATTCTGAGAAAGGTTCTGGAGCGATGAAAGCCATGATAAACTTTGGGTTTGCTTAGGCAACATGTTGTTGCCTGGCCCCCAAGAAGATAACTTGGATCCAACTTTTGGAAAAGCCGGTGCTGAATCCACGATAACGATAACGATAACGATAACAATAATAATAATAATAATAATAATAATAATAATAATAATAATAAACCCCTAAAAGAGGCAACATTTAAAACACCTTAAATATAAAGAGGATATTACATGGCCGCGCAAAGATACAAAATTTCTCTTCGAGTGTTGAAAAATATTTCATGAGTGTGCGCAGCGAAGGAGTAAAATATTTTTCAACACAAATAGTTTTCTCCAAGCGGCCATCTAATATTCTATTATTAAACACTAATGAAATACTAAATCATTCACTAAAGGCATTTATATGTAACCATAGCAACAGTGATCTTTTCACGTGTGAAAATAACATGTTATTTTCACGCGTGAAGATATCATGTTTTCGCCCGAAAACTCACGTGGTATTTCATTGGTGTTTATATGATAAATATACATATATTTTAATTTCTTCGCGTGCAACAGTAAACGAGACCTTCACGGCTACATATGGGCTGCATATGATGGCATTTTGCCCAGAATACCCCAAGTGAGACCAAAATCCGAAATTTACACCACTGAGCGAGACAACGAGCATCCTCGCCCCTTTAATTTGCGAGTGCCTCCCGTAGCCATCATCGTTCCTTAATTTAAACTCCTTGATAACATGCAATACTGTCAGAAACCCACAAGGCTCACTGTTATTAAATTCCCATCATAAAGTAAGTTCAAGGACGGACATTGAAGGTTTCAAAGAGACCAAAGTGCAAAGCAGGCTCAGGGAATGGATTAGTAAAGCATGACTGTAAAATTTAATAACATTTTCAAACCTAGGTTTGTGGCCTAAGCTACCAAAAATCTCTTGTGGGCACATGTAAGTGGCTGGGTATCCATTTGGAAGGTCATAGGTGCAACTCTGGGTAGGAGGATTAGCAATAATTACACCACCACTGTATTTTCCAACTACGCCCTAGTTATCAAAGAAAAACACTTCTCTTGGTTTAAGTACCAATCTTACTTTTCAGTGTCCAAAGCAAAATTTCTGACTTCACTTGCATTAGGCAAGTAATCCACAACACCATCCAAGAGAGGCTACCGAGAAGACAAATCACAGTCATATATTTAATGTTATAACAATGTCAGTAAGCAATTTAAATTTCATTTCGCTGATTCAACCACAGATGTGTTTTATAACCCTTTCACCCCTAAACCGGCCTTAATCGGCCATACTTGGTATTTTACTCTGTCTAACGCCAGACAAATTTACTTGTCAATGGGGAACCCCTGGGGCCCAGTTGTTCGAAAGCGATTAACTTAATCCAGGATTAGCGTAAACTCTTGTTTCATGATTTCTTTTGATTATTTTTGTTTTTTTAAGATTGCCGAATATCAACATTGAACAAAATTTGGGAATAGGGTTACTGTGTACATACATTTCAATCCTCTCCATTCTTAGATGAAGACAATTCAAAATACGTTCAGTGCACTGATAATAATATTATGCTAACCAAAATGAATTGTTAGCAAAATTCTTGGTGTCCACAGGTACGAAGACATATTTTTCAATCTCAAGAGTACGGATTAAATAGTGCAACCCTCTTTGCTTTTAACTTTGTGGCAGTGTCCTGATTTTCCAATAAATGGAACAGCTGAAGCAGTTGTAAAGACAATTTTTTTTTTTAAAAGACCAAAAAAATCAAGACTTGAAAAGTATTTGCACCCATGCAACAGCACTAAACACTGCTTTACAACCCCACTTCAATGTCTTGTCCTGTCCATAAGACATGTCCATGATGTCACCAGCCATGTGATGCCTACACGCATGCAGTGTGATTTCGTGTCAGTTATGTACACTTGTGATACAATGACATAAGAGGAACTTACAAACCTGCACTCCTTTGTTCTTAAGAGCTTATCCAACAAAAACAGGTGTGTATGCTCTCCTGATGGTTACTCGGCGAATAGCAGCCTTAACATTAAAAACAAAAGCAAGCACTGGTCAATAAACAATTGCACCAAGTATTACTGACGTTTCTTGTCATGGGGCAGTCCTGTACTGGACCTTGCCTGCAGACCGTATCCCAGTGCTCTGGGTTCAAATCCTAACACATGTAAGCTGAAGTTCGTTCAGCTTTCTGTCCATTTGGGATTGGTATAAAAATAAGTACTAGTATTACTGAGGACAGGTTGTTCAATAGGATGATGGATGGCCTCGACCCTAGCCACGACATCAGCAAAGGCCAATGAAAAACTACATGTAACATTTGTGTTTCCTTTGATTGTAGTATGGCTAAATTGTCTTGACTTTTGTAAAATTTAGGGTTCAAAAGTTCGAGAAGAGTTGTTGCAATGCAAAGGTGAACTCAACAAATACTACACGGTAGCTTCATAGATAGTTTTACTTACATACAATGACTCTGGCATACTAGAAAAGTTCATCCACTACAAGAGATGAACTTGTGATCTTCAGATTACTAGTTCAGATGATCTATCATTGAGCTACAGGAGATGGTGGCAGCTAAACCTTAAGACTAAATTCAGCTGATTATACTTCCTACATCCTGTACCATAGTAATTAATACTGACTATTTCCTGCACACTGCTAAAACATGTACAAGTCTTTCTCCCAATAATTTATATACATGAAGGGGATATTCAATAATCATTTTCAGCTTTATTATTTAATGAATGAAGAGATCCCTTTATTCTCTCTCATGGCTTGGCTTCGCACGCGAAGTGTGCGGGATCTTTAACGTCCCACAGAGTTAACAAACAATGGCGGTGAGACGGGACCTCTGGCTTATCGGCCTTATCCTAACCATTTGCAGATGTAGTTACAAAGGCAGCACTTTCTCCTCAGTTATTTAAAGACCCTGAGTGTTGGTCTGGCCAGAGTTGGTGCGGAGGCAGCGCTGATGGAAGTGCCCAAGGAGTTGCAGGTGGTGACGATAGGTGAACTATGACTTGGAGCCATACTAGAGGGTGGTCAGAACGACAGCTCTGTACACATTTATTTAATGAATGAAGAAATCCCTTTATTACTGACAACATAAATATGCATACATAGCAACTTTTAAACACTTGCAAGCACACATTCACAACATCTCCAACCTGCAAAGATTTTCTCTAAAACACAAAAGTCAAAGATTTTTTTGTGTATGAACTTAAAGTTCCTTACGACAGCTTTTGCAACTGTCGCATCAACGCTTGCATTTTTCATTACAACCTTTTTGAAACAGCTGCCTAATACATTGTGTTGTCTTTTCAAAATCAGCCAAAATCTATCAATTTACTCACCATAAGCTGTTCCTCTGTTGGTTGAACTTCCTCTAAGAACATTTCACCAAGAACTTCGTCAACATTAGCCACCGTTTCTATTAAAGAAGATAAAATCAAGCAGGGTCATTACATGCTTCATAGATTGAGCCTTACAGTAATTGCAGGTTATAGATTCAAATTCCCATTCGGATAAACAGAACACATGTCACAGGTCATTGTTTTACCAATACAGAAAGTATCCTAAACAATAGGCCTGTGACCTGTGTTTTGTACCTGCCGCTTCCTGGCAAGAGGTCCCCAGTTCGATCCTCTTGAACCCTATTGACCCCTTGCGGGCTATGGGTCGAGCAAGGGCTACGGATCTAATTGTTAAATATAACCATAAAATGGAGCACTGACAGAGGGAGGGGGGTAAAGGGCGCACCGCCAGCTTCCATCGATACTAACCTCGTAGTTTTAAGGAACTGCCGACGTTAAATAAAGTGACTTCATGTTTTACGAGACATCTGGTTTTGTCTCTTCTACTGGGCAAACCTGCCCAGAGGGAAGGAGCACGAACAGGACTCGAGGTCCTATGCAAGGTGCTCCACCCTACCCTATCCAGACCAGAAAGCCCAGACCACAACACCGGGAACTACATGCCCTACTCTTTACGAACAGTGTGTGGGTTCTTTTACGGGACCTCCGGCTTATCATCCTTATCCGAGAAGACTAGAGAGTCTAACCATTTGCAGATGTAATTACAAAGGCAGCACTTTCTACTCAGTTATATAAAGACCCTGACTGTTGGTGACCCTGAGTGGCCCAGTGGTTAGGGCGCTTGCCTTGAGATCCGGAGATCCCGGGTTCAAGACCCGCTCTGGCCACTCGTTTAATTTGTTCCTGGTAGTCCCTGGTTCAACTTCCCAGCTGCACTTGTAAATAGCCAACTGGTTTGCCTCCGGCCAGTTGAGATTCTTAACAGTTGTTGTTGTGTTCTGTCGTTTCGTTGATTGTGTTTCAATGGCCCTGAAAAGCCCCTATGGGGAGCGGTCAATTATGTATGTATGTATGTATGTATGTTGGTCCGGCCCGAGTTGAACTCACAACCTTGTTTTTACATCCGTTCTACTTTTTTCATTCATTCTTCCTTTCATTTGTTAGTTTATAAGGATTCATTTCTCCCTGCATCCTACTAATCTATGCAAAAGCCGTCTATGACATATCAAAATAACACTCAACTAGAATCATAGTTCTTTATTTCATGTTATCAAGCTTCTCTTTTGAACAGGGATACTTAAGCAGATTTTATCAATTCAATTAAGCTCAACTGATGAGACTACATCTAGTTGTTAGTTGCCAGTTTTTCTGAATTTGGACGTGCAGGCTGAGCTTGTGACAGACCCCACCCCGCAGAGTGACCCCACCCTGCAGAGTGAACCCCACCCCGCAGAGTGGAGGAGGAGGAGCCAGTTCGAAGTCGTTGTAAAGCCAAACACTGAGGTTACAAAAAATAAGCGTTGTCTTGAATCAAAAATATATTTCAACAACAACAAGCTTTTTTACCATATTTAAACATATTACAATCACAAAAAATAATTGATGCTAAAATTTGTTAATAGTTCACTCAGAGAGCAAATTAAAAAAAACTTCGATTAAAGCTTGAAAAGATAATTTTAAGGAACAGATAATATCATGAGAAAATCAAATAACAGTAAAAAAGGAAAACCCGCAGTCAAAAGACTCAATGCATGCAAGCAGAAAAACATGAAAAATTACAATACTAAGTACTGCATTACTAAATACCAGGGCCCGGTTTGTTCAAAAGCCGATTAACGCTAATCCCAGATTAAAAATTAACCAAGGAGTTTGTAGTGCCTCGAACATTGTTGTGTTACATTTCTGTCCGTGACACTTGCATGCTTAGAGGGGGCGTCTCTATTGCTCCTCGACTTTCAATAAACACGTGCGTCTTTGTAATTTCTGAGAGTGGTGTTCTGGAGAGAATAAAGTATTGAATTTAGCTTCGTTTCTGCTTCTCGCTAAAAGTTTATTTCTCTACTCCCAAGAGCTGTTCAACGCTGATATTCGGCAAAACCTTACATTAGAAGAAGTCAATCTTGAAAAACTAAAATAAGCAAAAGAAACTTTCACCGAAAAGTTAAAACTTGAAATAAAAGTATACACTAATCCTGGATTAAGTTAATCTGCTTTCGAACAACCGGGCCCAGATGAACATTCATAAGTCTGCAAGATGTTTAGCTTTACTTCCTTGTTGAATTCTTTTTGGGGTAGATGTTTAAATTATTCCAAATTTTGGCAGCTGCAAAGAAAATGTTAAATTGACCATAGTTAGTTTTGATATTTTTTATGTAATATTACTTGACTTAGCAAATCTGGTTTTGTATTGATAAATTGATGATACTGTCCTGAAGAAATTATCAAAAGATGAGGGAAGAGGGTTGTTATGATACTGATACATAAAAAATACGTAAAAGAAAACAATGTCCTTTCTTTTAAAATTTCCAGAGCTTTGAGGAGAGGCTCAGAGTGTTCATCTGGTTTTGACAAGGTAGTAAAAATTAATACATTGGCTCTCTTTTGTAGAATTGTTAAGGATCTAAGAGTAGAACTATAAGTATTTTCCCGAACTGATACACCATAATTAAGGAACTTAAGGTATTTACAAATTCTTCTGTAGGGGCATGATTATCATAGTTTAAGAGATTAAAACCACCAGATATCACCAGAGCTTTTTTTTTTTATCCAAGACAGAATAAAAGTTCTTCACAAATATTTGTAAATTTAAAGAAGGATGCCCATACACAGGACCACAATGCAGGGGTGTAGCCAGGATTTTTCAAAAGGGGGGTCAAACAGTGTCAAACAATATTAGATAAAGTCTGTAATTGTGGTTGTAAAATTCATTAATTATTCATTAGGGTGCAAACCAATCCCAGCACAGTATTCACATCACATATTGTACACAACTGTAAACCCCAATACAAATCAACTGGGGTTGATGAATATTATTATTAAACAGTAGATCGAATTAACTTTTGATACAAACTCCTGCTCAGCTAATTAGTATTCACTTTTGATACAGATCTCTACTGATCAAAATAACAATACTTTGCATTCAATTTAATGTATTAATTTCACAAGCAGGATAAAATATTCGCGTCTGATCTGTATGGACGTTTACAATGGCTCGCCTATCGGCTTGCCATTGTAAAGGCCCATACAGATCTCCCGCTTATATTTTATCTACTACTAAATCATCAGTATGTTATAGAATTTAGAGTATCCTTAGAGCACAAACAGTCAGAGTTGGAGTTGAAAGAAAGCTGAAAAAGCTCACAATCCTCAATTGTCAGAGTGAAATGGAAAAATTGAATGGCTGCAGAACTGACAGGTCCATCCATGGCTATGTAAAAAAATTTCAGGAGAGCAAAAGCAGTTTATTGCTGATCAAAATAAAAAGTTTTAGAGTCTTCAGTATGTGAATCGATCAATATCGAGAATTTACACTATAGAGTTATTGATAAACAAGAAGTCGCTGGAAAAAAGGCTTAAGTTTCTAAAAGATGTCGTAGAATTTATGGAATAAAAGTAACCCCAAAACCATTTTTCGGTCAAGTCACACAAAAAATTCAATTTCATGGTTATAGACCGAGCATGCACCTTAAGCGTATATGCCTACCCAACAGAAACCAAACAAGGGATGCACATTAAAAGCATTGCCCTTGAGTCTATTACTGCTTTTGAAAACATTTTTACCAAACCAACGCTGCAAATGGAAATGCTAACACCATCACGTTAAAGTAAAACATGACTGGAATGAGGAAAGGAATCCCAGATGTTGGACCTGCCTTAACTTGTTCAGTCTGTATAGTCATGTAGAAGTCATTGTAGGGTACTCGTCTCACCCCAGTGGAGCATCACCAATCTCCTTTCTTTGTTTCTTCATCCAGTCATACAAGAGTTTAAAATACTCAGTGATAGCTGAAACATCCACCTCCTTTACTTCCTGTCATCTTCTCCAGAGCATAGGCCCAAGGTTTTCTCTTGACCGCATCTTCAACATGTTACTAGAGTAAAAAAAAAAATAGAAAGACAGGAACTTTATTCAAGTGTCTAGTCATTCTAACGCTGGAGCACTAATTGGGGACACAG
Organism: Montipora capricornis; assembly: GCF_036669925.1. Taxonomy (NCBI): domain Eukaryota; kingdom Metazoa; phylum Cnidaria; class Anthozoa; order Scleractinia; family Acroporidae; genus Montipora; species Montipora capricornis. The sequence goes on along the minus strand of NC_090891.1, from coordinate 28,843,680 downwards.
TACACTGAAATCAACAAATTGATGCAAATAAAATCAAATGTTGGTTTTTGAGAAGAGTGTAAAACTGGAGTAACCGGAAAAAAACATCTCGGAGAAGAGTAGAGAACCAACAAACTCAACCCACATATGACGCAGAGTCTGGGAACACACTGGTGAGAGGCGAGTGCTCTCACCACTGAACCTGAGCTCTGACAGGTTTCTGCCTATGATTCCAAGAGTATTATTGAACACATTCTTTTTACTTGATGCAAACACTCATTAAACACAGTTTTTCCCACTGTCAGCTTAAATTTTTAGCAGTGGGACTTATAAGGTGAGTTCTTTCTGATAGTTACCTTCGTTCGACACCTAACACGATTGTAGCTTGTATCAATAAAGTATTTATTAGCGACTTTACATATTCTTCCTACGAAACCCCATGTGACAGCTCTAACAAACAGGGTCAAATAACCAAAATAAAGTTATAACCTTTATTTGGACGACCTTACTTTGAAAAGAGCATTCACCATCCTTAAACGTACCATTTTTAGAAAGACAACTAATTGCATAAAGAAATTAACTGATTAGAGTGTAATGTGAAGTGCTAAGTTTCTACCCCATATGAGCGTTGGCCCTACTAATGGAAATGGGCCCACACAAGGACAGAGAAAAACTCTGACCAAGATGGGAATTGAAGCCACAAACTTCAGGTTAGATCACCGCTGCTCTACTGACTGAGCTACAAGGTCAGACGGGAGCAGGCCGTGGGAACTGAAGATGTTAAAGTCACGGCAATGAACATGTACAAGACAAGTACAAGGAAGAATTACAATCTTGCAAACGTTGGCCGTGAAGCAACGTTTGCAAAAATGTAATCCTTCCTTGTACATGTTCATTGCCGTGACTTTAACATCTTCAGTTTCCACGGCCTGCTCCCGTCTGACCTTGTAGCCCAGTCGGTAGAGCAGTGGTGATCTAACCCTTGTGTGGGTCCAATGCTCACATGGTTCATATGGGGTAGAAACTTAGCACTTCACATTACACTCTAATAAGTTAATTTCTTTATGCAATTAGTTGTCTTTCTAAAAACGGCACGTTAAAGGATGGTCAATGCTCTTTAAAGTAGGGTCGTCCAAATAAAGGTTATAGCTTTATTTTGGTTATTTGACCCTGTTTGTTCGAGCTGTCGCATGGGCTTTTGTATGGAAGAATATACAGAAGTCGCTAATATACTTTATTGCTACAAACTACAATCGTGTCTTTAGGTGTCAGATGATGATAACTATCAGAAAGCACTCTCCTTATAAGTCCCACTCTTATAGTAGAATGCTACAAAAAGTACAGTCTCTGCATACGAGCCAGAAGGCAGTGCGGCCATCAGGCCGGAGCTTATTCCAGTTTCCATGGCATGAAGCGACTTGGAGTATTTCTACTTCCCTCTGGATGGGATGCCAGTCCATCGCAGGGATACCCTCCAACAATAAATTTGCCGGTACCCACTTGGGTGGAGAAAGCTAAGCACCGTGAGAGTAATTAAAATGTCTTGTCTAAGAACACAACACAATGTTCCCCGGAGTCAAGCACACATAATAACCATGAGGTGGGCGCGCCTCCCACAAAAATTCTTTTTTTGAACATTGTTAAAGTAAAATTACACAAGCAAATCATGTATATAAATACAAAGGAAATCAGGAAGAGTAAATTGTCTGAAGTACTCTATTTTGTTAGAGTCAAAAAACAATAGAATGACAGTACGTACATCATCTTTTAATAAAGGACAAAAATTATAAATAACCTCAAGATTCTCCTTTTCACGATAATTTAAATATGAATAAATTACTATTATTATTATAATTATTTCAATTCAACTAAGTTGACTAATTTTGAGCACTAACTCGAACAATGGAAGGCCTTTGCGTATGTGCATTTCAGACATGGTAAGAAAGTGGACTCCAAAACATGGTCAGCTCCAAGCGAGAAAGAAAATGAATTCTTGAGAAGTTTGGAGCTATTCTTTTTACAAGACAAATACGTATTACTAAGTTAAAAGTGAAACTAGACGTGTTAACCCATTTGAAAATTCTTACCGTTGAGTCAATGATCGTGCCATAAACATGTTCTGCTTGTCCAACACAAGTCAAAAAGCTGGCAAAGAGTTGTTCATTTTAATTGTGGTTTCCCCATGATGTAGCTTCACTGGTTTAGCAGGCTTCAAAAAGCACATTCTCTCTACCGACTGCACTTCCTCCAACCACAGTCAACTCGTCCCAGCTACACTATAATTATGCACATCAGAACACCTTTTCACTGCAAAAGATTATGTATTTCAGTATTTCAGTAGTTACTAACATATGCTTTTCCTTATAATAATTTTTCTACATGTATTTAGTTTAGGGTTGGAAGAGACAGGGGCGACATTAAAATCCAAAATTCAAGGTTAACTTAACCTTGAGGATTTAAAAAAGCGGACTCCAAAATGAAACATTGTCATCTCCAATCGAAAAAAAATTAATTCCCCTGAAGCTTAAACTGGTTCTTCTTAGGCTCTGAAGTTTGACCAGTTTCAAACTTCATCCAACAACTTCCAACAAGTCGCAACAACAAGCCACAACACACAACATGGTGTGCAAACACGTAAGTTAAAAGCCAAAACTTGACATATAACCCGTTTGAAAATTGTTACCGTTGAGTCAATGATCCTGCCATAAACATGTTGACAGCAAAATGAGATGAACCAAGTACTTAACTCCTGCTTGTCCGCTTGTTTTTGGGTTGACAATTAATGTGGGTGTCTGGAAAACCCAAATAGCGAATAGCGAATAGTCGCGAATACCGAACAGCGAATAGTGACGAATAGTGCGAATAGTGGTGAATAGTCGCGAATAGTCGCGAATAGTCACGAATAGTGACGAATAGTAACAAATAGTGGCAAATAAGGGTGGAGGGGGGGGGGGGGATTGTGACGAAATGACGAAAATTTGGTACCCAGTACTTCCTGGTCAACTGCGCAGCAACGTTCGATGGGATTTTCCCTCTAAAAAAGCAGAGATGTGTCGGCGAAGGACAGCTTGAGCCCTGAGAAGAAAAGGTGATAAATGCACTGAAATCCTGTTGCTTATTTGGATAATTAATTAATGCAACGGTTATCAGAGTAGCTCGTTTGTCTCTTTAATCACAAACCACCTGCCTCACATTTTTATTTTATTCCTTTTTACAGAACGTGTCTCGCTGATGATGAAATGTGAGTATCTAAATTTATGTTCGGGCGCCACTGTGCGAGGAGATGATCATGAGCTTGATGTATTAATGAAAGTGATTTATATTTTTGCATTTTGACGTTTGTTCTTCTTCAGAGTGTTTGTAAAAGCATGCACGAAACTCTCTTTCGACGACAGGTGAGCATATTATTTGCTTTGATTACGAGATTGTTCAGCATAAGGCAGTGACTATTGAAGACTATTCGTCACTATTCGCACTGTTCATACTATTCGCTATTCGCGACTATTCGCTGTTCGCTATTCGCGACTATTCGCTATTCGCTATTCGGGTTTTCCAGACACCCAATTAATGTTACCAAATGTTAATATTAATTCTATTAGACTAATGTTATTAAGGTGATTCCCTAGTATTGCACTGCGCATCCTGTTCTGCGCATAACACAGCGTTGGCCACGTTCGTATTAAGGTATGGCAAAGAGGCTTTATGGTCAAATTTCACGGCTCAGTTCTGTTTTCTTTGTGTCACAAGTCTAAACGGATATTTCTAAACTAAACGATGTTTGAATTTAACGATAGACTCGTAGCCATGTGTGAATATTGATATATCGAACATGGCCAATAACATTTCAAAATGGCGACCTTTCCTGCTGGAAACCTCGCTAGAAAGAAGAAGAATGGCCGTTTTCAGAGCACAGCAGTAAAGAGCAAAACAAGAAACCTTTTAGACTCTCGCAAAACGAAAAGTCGAGTGATAGCTTTGATGGTGCTAAAGAACATTTCAGTCCAACAGTGAAAGTGAAACCTTGCTATCGGGGAGACGTGTTGTCGAGGGGTCAAGCTTGGTTTGCTTTCCTAAACGAGGTTGGTGACCTATCTTTTTTTTGGCATAATTTTATTCTCTTACTCATCACCTTAGTGCTGTAAAAATTTTAAAAAATTTACGTCAAAAAAAAGTTACAGGAAAGCCATCACTCATGGACACAAAATTGTCTCCTCGAGATCAAGCACCCGAAGAATATTTGTAGTCAGTGCCTTTTCAAGACATGTGCCTGTGCCATAGAACGGGTGTCTGGAAAACCCAAATAGCGAATAGCGAATAGTCGCAAATACCGAACAGCGAATAGTCACGAATAGTGACGAATAGTAACAAATAGTGGCAAATATGGGTGGAGGGGGGGGGGATTGTGACAAAATGACGAAAATTTGGTACCCAGTACTTCCTGGTCAACTGCGCAGCAACGTTGGATGGGATTTTCCCGCTTAAAAAGCAGAGATGTGTCGGCGAAGGACAGCTTGAGCCCTGAGAAGAAAAGGTAATATTAATGCACTGAAATCCTGTTACTTATTTGGATAATTAATTAACGCAACGGTTATCAGAGTAGCTCGTTTGTCTCTTTAATCACAAACCACTTGCCTCACATTTTGATTTTATTCCTTTTTACAGAACGTGTCTCGCCGGATCGGACAGCACAGATGAGGATGGTGAAATGTGAGTATCTAAATATTATGTTCGGGCGCCACTGTGCGAGGAGATGATCATGAGCTTGATGTATTAATGAAAGTGATTTATATTTTTGCATTTTGAGGTTTGTTCTTCTTTAGAGTGTTTGTAAAAGCATGCACGAAACTCTCTTTCGACGACAGGTGAGCATATTATTTGCTTTGATTACGAGATTGTCAGCATAAGGCGGTGACTATTGAAGAGTATTCGTTACTATTCGCGACTATTCGTCACCATTCGCCACTAGTCGCACTGTTCGTACTATTCGCTCTTCGCTATTCGCTATTCGCGACTATTCGCTCTTCGGGTTTTCCAGACATTCCTTTTGAGCAATACAATTCACCTGTTTTGTTATTTAAAGAATTACGTCAAAGCTGTGCTTCCTGTTCTGTTCCCGTAGCCTGAACCAATAGAACAAACTTGTCCTTGATAGATGAAGTCGGAATGATTAAATGAGTAACTTGAGGAAGTTATATCTCTGGAACCAGCTCGGTAACCTACCGTATTTATTTAATTGCACATTTCGAGTCACCATAATGTAGGGAACAATCGAGAAAAGTTTAAGGAAAATCTTTCAACATCTTCTATTACTAAGGAATCACCTTAAGTGTTATTAACGACACAACTGAATTATTTAAAGACGGCTGCGCCCAGTAAAGTTGTAAGTGTTTCTAATGATTCGTTTTCCTGATGCAAACACTCATTAAAACAGTTTTTCCCATGGATCAAATTAATTTCGAGTCAATCCTGCCATGAACGTGTTTACTGCAACAAGAGATTGAACCAAGTACGTCACTGCTGCCTTGATGCTGCCAGTTCTGCTCGTCCGCACAAGTCAAAAAGCTCGTAGAGAGTTGCTCATGTAAATTTTGAAGTCCTATGATCTTGCGTCACTGGTTAAGCAATGACAATAGGTGACGTTAACGATATCTCCTCTACACTGAGTCAAAAATACTATATCCAGATGGGGAAAAAGGCTTTTCCCGCTTCCTTATGATTTTTCTACATGTTCTTATTTCAGAGTGGGAAGAGACAAGGCGGTATCAAAATTCCAATAATAAGGTTAAGTTAACCTTAACATACCCAGGAAGTGTTCTCTAAAACTAACTTCCAAACATTGGTCAGCTCCAAACAATAAGGACATGAATACATTCAGAAGTTTCAACTTGTTCTTTTTATAAGGCAAATACCGGTATAAGAGTTACCTTCTTGAGGTTAAAACCGAAACTCAAGGTTAATTAACTGTGAGTTCCCACGATGTAGCTTCACTGGTCACTGCAGGCTTCAAAAAGGAACCGGAGACAAGAAGTTTGGAACAAGACACCAGTAAAAGTAATCATGTTGAGAGAGAGAGACCCAACCGAACACAACTTTAGGGATGTCACTTCCTTAACATAGCGCAAAATGGATTATTACTGGCACGCATGACAAAGCACTTCAACAAGCAGTGAAAAATGAATTATACTACGCCACCGACGATATTTTCCTTACACTCTTTCACAAATTATCCACCCAAAAAATTCAATCCTCTTTCAAGATTGACGATAAAATAATCTTAAGTACACAGTCGAAATACCATAACTGGATGGGGAAAACAACTCCTTTATGCCAATTACTACTCTAAGTAGTTACTAACATGCTTTTCCTTAATAATTTTTCTACATGTATTTAGTTTAGGGTTGGAAGAGACAGGGGCAACATCAAAATCCCAATAACAAGGTTAAGTTAACCTTGAGGTTTTCAAAAAGCAGACTCCAAAATTAAACATGGTCAGCTCCAAACGAAAAAGAGTGAATTCTTCTGAAGTTTAAACTTTTCTCCTTTATCATTAACAGAACAATAGTAAGTTAAAAGCTAAACTTGACGTATAACCCATTTGAAAATTCTTACCGTTGAGTCCATGATCCTGCCATGAACATGTTGACAGCAAAAAGAGATGAACCAAGTAATTCACTTCTGCTTGTCCGCACAAGTCAAAAAGCTGACAAAGAGTTGCTCATATTAACTGTGAGTTCCCATGATGTAGCTTCACTGGTTTAGCAGGGTTCAGCAGCACTTCCTCCAACCACAGTCAACTCGTCTCTGCACTCACTGTACGCACATTGGAACACCTGATACTGTTTCTAATAAAAATAATTGATATAATAATCATTAAAGTAAGTATAATATTTATGCTAATTAATGCACTTGAATGTTTGTCACGCCGTTTGCGTCTTAATTTGGATGCATAGTTCTGGTTTCGATAAAGAAGACAGCAATCAATAAGCCTGCGAGCAGGCACTCCGAGGGACTGGGGCTGGGGTTGAATGATCATTCAATCTCCCACACAGCCCCAGTCCCAGGAGAGCCGTGCAAGCATAGTCACGCCTCCCCTCCCCCTCTATCTGCAACCTCGTTCCCAGGGCTTCTCCCTCATGTGGGGGCGGGGCAATAAAAAAACGCCCCTCCCCCACATGAGGGAGAAGCCCTGGGAACGAGGTTGCAGATAGAGGGGGAGGGGAATCGTGACTATATATGCTTGCACGGCATTATTGATTGCCGTCTTTATCGAAACCAGAACTATGCATCCAAATTAAGACTCAAACAGCGTGACAAACAAACAAGCGCATTGTTTGAAATTACTTACTTGACGTTTGTATGCTTCGACACACATCCTCAGAAATGACTCATGTTAACTAATTGTTGCTAAATTCTCTCTCCGACAGCACTTCCTCCAACCACAGTCAACTCGTCCCTGCACTGTACACACATCGATATCGGAACGCCTTTTAACTGCAATAAATGATATATTTGATATTTAAGTTTTTATTTTAATTATTTATGTACATTTTGTATTTTTACTGGGTTGCCGTAGGGCAATCCCAGTCGGAAAGTGGGTGGCATTTGTTCGGTATTCTTTTTTTTTCCGTGTCGGTAAAAGTCTTGCCTGTCACTCCCCTACTAAGTGGTATCTTTGTGCATAGAGCCTTCTGCTCGTATTTTCTTAGGATCGAGAGGGTAGTTGAAATGCGTAGATTTCTCTGGTGGACACAGTAGCATGATAAACTTGACCGGCAATGGCGTCGAAAGTCATGTAACCCGAATGGCGTTTTAGTGGATCTTTGAACAAAATATACCCTTATGAAGTTCAATAATGGCAAGTCAATTGGATACTGAACAAGACAGGCCGTGGAATCTTACAAGCGACGAGTAATGGACTTCGACAACAATCTGTGAGCTGCATTTCTAATTTTACCAAGTGTGCTGTTATGTAGAACACTGAAACCAAATGGAAAATTCTCTGGTAACTTATGGGTTCAACAAAGACAGAACAAATCGAACACCTTAAGTGGATCTGTGATCAACTCTGCACAGTCTTCAGTAAAAACATAATTGGAAATGTGACAGTCAAGAATTACTTGAAAGAAAGCTTGTCGTCTATTTTGTGCTTCATTAGTCAAGGAAAAGGTTCTTCATGGAAACGGTTTGATACTGAAATTTTAATTTGGTGTAATATTGCACACATGTTGTTTGTTTCAAAAAATTGTTCGCTGGAAAGGGTGGCTTTTATGAATTCATCATGTTTTATAATATGCGAGCTTAACTGGATAGTTTTTATGGCAATAGTAAGGCATTTTCGTGTCAAAATGAGGTTAGTGTCTTTCTGTTGTGCTAACTTAAATATAAATATGCATTCTGCCTCGTGAGTTTGTTATTCTTGTTAACCAGCAATGGCCTCGAAAGTCATTGCAATGCGAATGGCGTTTTGGTGCATCTTTTATGTTGCTTGTTTCAATAAAATGTTTCGCTGGAAAAGGATTCTGTGATATTTTCTGCCTTTGTGAATTATAATATCATAATGTGTATTGAATTTTCGAGCTTAAGGTTGAAATGTGATACGGGAGGAGATTTTTAGTATTGCTCTGTCAGCAGGAAAGGTTCACAAAAATAAGCAGGTCTGTTGGAAGCGTGCTTGAGTTTCAACTAAATGAGCCCCAAAATCAGCAAAAAAATTGTGACGCCGATGAATAATAAAGTAGCTGCTATTTCCAAAATGACGGAATTACCTGGTGATAAATAACCTCGTCTTGGAGAGTAAATTTTTGACTTAGCACAATGGTCAACCTAAAGGGTTTGAGGGATTGTGATCTTTGTTTTGACTTCACTCATTTATTGTCAAACTTTATAACACTTGACAGAAAAAGAAACTTACGAAAACCCGGTATCTTGCCATCATTTGACACGGACGCTTCACTGTTTGGCGAGTAAACATGCCGCGGTAAATTAATCATGGCGCCCGCTGAATTCCGGCCATGTCACTTTCGATTTTGCGATTTATTTCTGCAGCCAAAATTGAACGTAGCAAAAATCAATTATCAACATGTCAGCCCAAAAGCCAATGTTTCTCACTTCCCATTTATTTTCTTCAATCTTACTGGGTTCAATACTTTGCTAGTAACCACATGTCTTCTCAGGCTATTTACCCAAGACTTCTACTATGGCACTACAATGATAGACAATACCAAAACAATATTGTGCACTGTTATAGAGCTACATATTACGCAAGGATAACTTGAATCTCCTGGAAGAAAACACACAGCTCAGTTGACATTTTATATGGAATAAATCGCTGTGTTACTTCACTACCACACGTAAGCAATGCGCGTCTATTTTTTCCAAAGAGGACAGGAATTTCTTCTTTTTGACAAATAATTAATAGGCTGGTAGCCAGCTTTTTAACCTCAGAAAAGAATCTTTTTAGTCGTACGAACATGTGAGGACATGCGAGCCAAAGGGCCTCTGCTGGTATGACTTCTGGGTGACCCCTTAAATGGTCTTAATGACCCCCCAACTTGAAAAAAAGTTGCCTGGGACGGTGCACGAACCACAGGCAACCCAGTGTACTATCACGGAGGGTCTAGTTTAATTCAAAAAAATTGTCTGCGCCCGAAAATAACCTAATACTATGTTTCTAATAACAATAATAATAATAATTAAAATAATTATACTAATTATAATAATTTGAATTATAATTATACTAAATATGTTTATTATAATAATTACAATAAATTTTTTAAGGGGGGCAGCCTTGTTCCAAGGCTTCTCCCTCATTTGGGGGCGGGTCGGTAAAAAAGCCCTGCCCCCAAATGAGGGAGAAGCCCTGATAGAGATAGAGGGGGAGGGGAATTGTGACTGTGCTTGCACGGCATTATTGATTGCCGTCTTTATCGAAACCAGAACTATGCATCAAACGGCGTGACAAAAACATGCAAGCGCATTGTTTGAAATTACTTACTTGGCGTTCGTATCCTTTGACGTACATCTACAGAAGTGACTGTTAACTAATTGTTAATTCATTAATCAATTATTGTTAATAAGTAGTTACTTAATAGGTTACATGTTAAAAAGTTTAAATTCGTAGTAAACGGTCACTTCTGAGGATGTATGTCGAAGCATAGGAAACGTCATGTAAATAATTTCAAACAATGCGCTTGTTTATACTTTAATGTTTGTCACCGCTCTTTTTTTTATTATTCTTTGTCTTGCGCGAAATTAATAGAACTACTCCTCTCAAAATGGATAGGTTACCTTAGTTGTTGTTGTCGGATATGGATAGTTCTTGCTGTTCATTTCACTCCGAGGGGTGTTTCGCCTTTAACTGTAAATACTCGGCTTAGTTTGCGGCAAAGAAAGCTTTCATATCTCGGGAGATCTTCGACAAGGAAATAGTCTCCTTTTCTACGATTAACGCGTGGATTTTACGCACTTCTCTTTTATCTCCTCAACAGTATTTACGTTCTGTAGGAAATGTCCTCGGCAGTTGGTTCCCCTTCCCCATCTGCGTCCACGACCTCTTGTACTTGTTGTTTGCTTCTTTGGCCGCTCTGCGCCTTTTACTCGATGTTGCATTGAGACTAACTTCTCTGACAGCTACGAGCTGGGGTATCGTTATTTCGCTATTCGTGTTTTCCTCGTACTTCATCTTTTTGTCTTGTTGGTCTTAATTCTTCCTTCTGTATTAAGCGTGATCCCATGACCAGTCGTTTGTCCAAATGCGCTTGCAGAGATCGTCTCTTTTTGGTGGGTTCACTTGCAGGAGTTTTGCCCGACCACGAACCCTGCAAGTAGTTAACGACGGTTTCGTGAGAGCTAATTCGCATAAGCAGTGTTTAATTTCTTGTTTTCTTTGTCGTAGTCTTCAATATAAGAACGTATACAGAGGAGGGCCTCAAGAATGATCCTGAAATCTGATTATAAAACTCGCTAATTTGAGATCTCTTCAACAACGACGCTTTATGGCTGATGTTACTTTTTATACAAGGTTTAAATGGTTATCTGAACTTGGAAATTACTAATTATTAGTGAATATCATATTCATAAAAGGTTATCACTGTTTGAACTAAGGAAAAAATTTGAAAAGACGTCCAATTTTAAATTTTCATATTTCAATACAAATGGTGGAACTTTGGCGGAATAGTTTACCTCTCAATGTTCGTTCCAGCAGCAACCTTATTTCATTTAAACGGAAAATCAGGAAATTCCAAGGTTAATGGCGAACTCATGTAACTACTCAGAAGTTTGCCTTTATTTAGCTGTTTGATTTTATTTACCTCAAGTTTCATTAGTAGATTTGTAGCATTTTGTTTATTTGTGGTGGTTCGCCCAGTATGGACTATCGCTCTTTCATGTTTCCTCCAATGGCTCGATCTTCTACATTTGTTTGCCTTGTTCTAGTTTTTCCTGTCAATACTTTTTACAATATTTATTTATTTATTTCAATATTTATTTTAAAGTATTATATTTGTTTTAGTCTCTGTTTTGTAAAATAATAAAAAATAAAGAGTCTACAACGCACAATACTAAATGATGATGATGATGATTTTTTTGACTTTTGAGCGAAAGCCTCAACGGGAAGAAGGACTTGGACAGTGTGTCATCTGGGTGAGCTTGGCTTTCATGCTTTCGCCCAGTTGAGCGACTGTAGTCGAATCATCGTTGCACTTAGTTTAACTTGGGAGTTTTTACAAGTGAATTGGACTGTCTTTAAATCCTTCCTCCTATTATAGTAAGTGTCCCTTAGAACTACACCCTTATGAAACTGTATTATCGTTTAAAGGTGTTTATCTTTTCCTGGTGAGGTACCCTTTTCAATTAGCACCCACACTATGATCACACCGCCCAGTGTTTAAAAGTTAGAATGCGAGAATATAATCACCTGAACAATTTTACCAAAAGAAGTTTTCCTCTAAACAAATTTCCTGTAATATTACCAAGTTATCAAACGTTATTTCGAAGCGTCTTG
>NC_090891.1:28794200-28824200 GCF_036669925.1 Montipora capricornis | reverse complement strand
GTACAATGGACAGGAAATGGCAGTTAAAAAGATAATCGTGGTTAGACAAGCAACTTAGACAGTTGAAAGCAAGCCTGACAAAAACATGAACGAGAAGTTCCTTCTTCGTTCACACCCGATATTTTATACACACGTTCCTTTTTCAGTGCTCCACGGGGGAAGAGGTCTGACATACAGGCAGAATATGAATGTCAATTAATTAATTTAAGGCGGAGACTTACTTCCGGTTCCGGCCAGAGTGATAAACCACAGGTCTTACAATTCTTGGCTTGCCCTTGACGTCATGGCAGCCATGTTGATGTACTGAACAATAGCGAAAAAGTCTGTTGGGAATTTGGCTCTAATATTATGCAAAAAGCGAGCGCGATTTCGCTTTTGTTTGGTACAACTACATGGCCGTTTAATCACGTTACTAGCTTGCCGATAGAGCCGCAAAGCAGGATTTTGACAGCGTCTCTAGTGGGATACAGCGAACTAATCCACAAACACAGTCAACACTTTCGACCATATGCTTTCTTATTTATTACACTTGTACCGCAAGGGCCTATGGGAGTTACAACTCTAGGGGGTTTATGGGTCAAAACCCTAACAAGTACAAACCAAGAATGGGGAGCAAACTTATTTTCAGTCAACAATGATTAAATGTATGTGAGAATTAAAAAAGATTATCGCAATTAGACAAGCAACTTGAACTTTTGTAAACAAGACTGAAATTGGGGGAAAACCCTTGTATATATTCACGGTAATATACCGTTTATACGGGTCTTAATCCTTGCACCACCGGGAAAGGGGTACAAGATAGAAGATGGAGACAGAATTTAGATCAATACAGGTGGGAATGAATGAATTAATAGTGATGAGCCATAGCCTACCCGAAAACAGGCAAACATTATCACAAACAATTATTCCATGAGTCCGTGTCGGATAGGCAATTGTAAATGGTCAACAAGATGGGTAGTGCCCAATTGGCTAGAACCAGTCTCATATCCAACAAGTGCAAATAAAATAATAACTGTTTTATCAAATTAAATTCTGAACACAACCAGTTTCCAGCTTCGCAGCAATTGCCGCAATCAGTTTCCATAATATATAGATTCAAGCCAATCAAAAAAGCAGAGTTCCTGGGTTATTAATTAGGCTGTTCGAGCAAAACAATGGGAATGTAAATTGATGACGTCGCACACAGAAAAATGTCCACATAAGGTCAGATTAGAGAAGAATCCAGACTATTCTGCCGGCTCTCCCGTCATCAACTGAGGTTCCTGTTCTGTTGCTAAATCAGCCTATTCTTACAATAAGTAAACCTAGGTTGAGCCTATGATCCAATCGAAACCCAGTACCTGATCAGAAGTCAACTTATAACTAACTAAAAAAAAAAAAAAAACAGCCAACCTCGATGATATCTAAACTTGAGCCGTGCTCCCCGCACGGGGCTCAACTATCAGGTCATGCAGTTTATGAGTTGATAATCGATACTGAGTGAACCAATCACAAAGCTGCAAATGCAATATTTAATAATTTGGGTTAACAATGGTCAGAAGTAGGTCACAACTGCTGAATGGACATGAAATGGAAGTTAAAAAGATCATTGTAGTTAGACAAACAACTAAAGCAGTTGCAAGCAAGCTAAGCCTGAAAAAAAAAAACGAAAACAAAAGAGCAGAGCAACTACAGCGATGCAGTGAAATTGCTCGATCATAGGTTTGACTCCTGTTCAAGTCTGGATTTTCTCATGCTTGCTTGCAACTACTTAAAGGGGCTATGTCATGCAAAATTATGTAATTTCATAACAACCAAAATGCGCAAAAAGTAGAAAGAAAAATGAAACTTTTGTAATAACCACTTAAAACTGATGAACAACACAAAAGAAATACAACAAAAGGTTCAAAGAGAAGCATGGATGGACACAAATGGACAAGATTGAAACAGATCAATTGCATTTGGGTAATCTTGGAAAAAGTCAGCACAATGTTTTTCAAGTTTATGGCAAATTGCTTGCCAAGGATATGCAAGGAAACAACCACACAAATGTGCTTGAGGCAAATGTCAGGAGTTCAAGGGAGGCACTAGAGTGTCTTGTAGTTACATGTATTATGGCTGTCCTCAATAATTGCACATACACACATGCACTACTTTTAAAAATCGGCTTGTCCCTCTCTTAATCAATTAAAAATGTCTTTAAAACTAAAATAAGGCTTGACCTACTCGTCCCCTATGAAGCCCACCCCCCCCCCCCCCCCCCAAATTAAAAATGTACCGACTCCCTTAGTGTTGATTCCCAAGGTATGCACACTTGGTGCATTCAAAAATTCCAACTTAGCAGAATAGCAATTGATTAGGTTACTGTTTAACACTTCATGGATGCAAAATCGGCTGTCAATGGCTTTTTATAAAGGAAGATGATACAGGTATGTGGTGTAAGCTTACCAAAGACTGAGAGGACAGCAACCTCCTTATCCAAACTGGCAAAGTTTGAGCCTACAAAAAAGAGAGTCATGAAATAATATTATATCCCCTGATCTAGAAGAAATTGTACAATTAATTTTGTATTCATTTGTATTCAAACATCTCTGTTAACTTACAAAAACATCAAAGTCACTGATCGCTAAGCTAAAAATATCCAAACAGTTAAACAGCCTGACATCAAGCTATACCTTAAATACGAAAAAATACAAAGTTTCATTTTACCTAATGTACAGTATCTATTGTACAACAAACAACCAAAGTTGTCATGACACAAACTGTTACCACAAGGTACTATACAGGAAATCAACAGCCAGCATGCTTGTATGCAGTGGTCGCTATAGACAGTCACATATATTGGACAAGTTATATGTAAGGGAAACAGTTTGACCACTAAATATCCAATATGCGATTTTCATAATTTTGCGAACTCTTACTTTCAAGCGCTAAGCACCAAACTGCCTTCTTTCGCTTCCTTCAATCAGGAAGATCAACCCGCCTCTGGGAAGTGAATTGGAGTTTTTGTTTCATTCACAGGTCAAACACCATTACACCTTCTTAGAAAGGAAAGGAAAGGAACTTTCTTTATGTGTCTAGTATATTTAGTGCTGGAGCACTAATTGGGGACACTGTAAAGTGAAATTAACAATTAACACAACAAGTCAAATGTTGGATTTTGAGGAGAGGGGAAACCAGATTCCATCGCTTTCCATCTGCGTTTAGTTCGAATGTACGAATGTACTGTGGGAGCCAAAGAGGCTGCTTGGTGGGTTTACTGTCACGCATCAATTGATTTTGTCATCTGTGGTTGGCGTTGGAAGTTTGATTGATGGAAGCCAAAACACAGTTTAGCCATTGCCACTTGAAGATGAATTCCACAGAATTATGAAAATTGCAGTACGATTAATTTAATGTGCCACTTTGACAGACACAAAATTATCATTTTTCCTTATAGTAGAGGACCTTTCAATATAAAAGGACTGCATAACAAGTTTTTTTCTTTATGCAAACAACAAATTGTGTGGTAAGATTCTGTAATCCTTTATTACACAATAAACCTTCCGCAGTTTGACGCCACCTTGGCTGGGGGGCAAACACGGCTAAAATTACAGTACAGTGGAACCTCGATTTAACGAACCTCTACTTAAAGAAGTCCTCGATATAGCGAACAATATTCTATGTCCCGGCCAAAGTTACAGTAAAAGGTATTAGAACCTCGATATAACGAACCCTGATATAACAAATTCTTCGATATAACGAACATAATCCGGAAGCCCAAACGTAAAATCTACCTTGATATAATGAATTACAATGTCAACACGCAACAGAAGATAAACGCTGAACAGATCAACAGTCAACAAATCCTTTAATCCTTATGGTAAAGAGACAGAAACCTTTCAGTCAACGGCTTATTATATGTCATAGACATTAACACTATAAAAATTTCGACATCAATTAACTTCCGCTCTATCTTCTTTAATTTGTCTCTTTTTAGTTCTATTAACTTCTTCAATTTCGAAGGCTTCTTGTGATACATTGAATACGTAACCGGAATTTCTATTCCAGTGCCCTTGTTTCTCCTTTTGCCAGTCACTTCCACTGAGATTTGTCCTCCGTGTTTTAAAAACAAGTGAAATATACGTGATAGTGTCAATGGCACATGACCCATGATCTGCAACGTTCCTCCTTGATCTTGAACTCGTTTAACGGCAACAGCATGGGTGTCGTGTGGGTTATCAATCATAAACTATGACCTCGATGTAACGAACCTTTTGGTCATTTCCCCTCAAGTTCGTTACATTGAGGTTTTTGAAATAACAAACCCTCGATTTAACGAACAAATTTGGCTGGTCCCCAGCGACTTTCGTTAAATCGAGGTTCCACTGTACATGTAAATGTATGGGATTTTGGCCGACTTTGAACCACTGTAGCACTGCTAAAATGAGATAGATAATTTTCCAACTTTTCCCACTACTTTATTGATATCATTCATTCAACAGAAAATAAGGCCATTAAGGAAAGTACAATGTGTGTAAATCGAATTATAAATCTTCTAATGTGGCTTCTAATTTCACGGCAATTTGCCATGATGATTTTACAAGGGTTTGTATGAAATCTTGAAAATTTGTTTATGGTCGTTGTAGCCTGAATCTGTTCTTTACATTTCATGAAAATAATCTCAGTATAAATGTCTTTTAAAACGACTCGCTGTGGAATCCACCTCTTTGTAGCCGCATTACAGCGGTTTCAAGTTGGCCAAAATCCCATGTTTGCCCATCAGCCAAGATGATATCATTAACAGTGGCTTTTAAAGGTCAATCACTACAATCAATAACAGATGACTTTGTATTTATCTTGTTTCAAGACTCTTTTTCAAGTTATAGTTGTTTATGAAAGAACAGCTTTTTACCAAGGGCACTACATCATAAATAAGCACCCATTTGAGATAGTTTTAGATGATAAATTTTCTTATCACCATTTTACAAATTTGTAATTCCATTGTACATTTCCTTTAATAAGATGGTCAAATAAAGGTATTATTATCATTATTGGCTGCTACTCAGCCCCTATACCTATGTACACTGCCAGTCTTTAGTTAAAGGACAAAATGAGTAAGTCGACATAAAAAATAAAGAAAACGGAATCAACTAGTGATTCTACGGAACTCACCTTTGCTTTGAGGACATGATGTCCACATCGTCGAATCAGCAGGGGTTGTTATGCCCATGTTTTTGCACTAAAATACGACATTTCAAGCTGAAAAATCGTACGGTGTACAAGTGTAACTGGGGACATAATAGTTAGGTCTTACACCAAGTACTACCCTGCCTGATGGCGGCAGCATCCAAGAAGCCAAAGTTGGACGCCATAGAAGATAGTGATTTTGAAGGCGTTTTAGGGAAAAATGAACAGATGCGATGCATGGATACGCTCATTTACATTGTGCCAAAAAAAATCTCGAAAGCTAGACTCCAAGTTTTGAAGGATCTCTCTCGAAAGAAGGGATTTGCCCTTACAGAGCGATTCAGGTACTTTGATCTTGAGACTAACAACCTAGTAAAAACTTACCGTGCAAACGGATCGAAGGCTTTTCTATTTTTAAGCTTATTTAGCCGCGAGCAGAGTATTTAAGTTTGTTTTCGTGATCAGGTACGTCCAACTGAACAATAACCCGAAGAGATAATGCCAGTGACTTTGTACAAAAAGGGTACACTGTAAAGATGTGGATTTTAAATTTATTGCAGGGATTCTGTGACTCACATAGTGACAGCTTATGAGTCCACTGTCAAGGTCCTTGCCTTTTTAGAGAGGTACAAAGTGAGTTTCAATACTTATGTAAACAACAAATCCACGAAGAGAGATTTTTTACATGAGTTATCTTTAATTTCCCTTGCATTTTTGTTTATGGCCTAATATTCCAAAGCAGCTGCGGGGTTGATGGGGTTTATTTGTTGTTTTTTGATTTTACCAGACAACTTACAGAAGATGTAGAGATAGTATCATTGGATTGTAAGTAATTACTCAGTTGTGATGGGTATCAACTTCTTCCTAATGGTATCACCTCTTTAGTTATCAAGGGTGAACATTTTATAGAGTAAAGGCTATGCTATGCGTCTGTCCTCTAATAGATCATTGGTGGGAACCAATTAAAATGCATGCATTTTAATAAAAATAAAAATAATAATCAGTTTATTCATTCTTTAGTGGCTAACACTAAATTCCAAGAGGGTCAGTACATATAATGCATAATGTTTACAACTTATATAAAATAAAATGAAACAACACATCTCTGAACCTTACTGGAAACTTTAAGTTATAAATGAGCCCAAACGGTTGGTATTGGCGTGATGTGGCACCGGTGCGCAGATTGTAACCATGGGAGACACTTCTGTGCTGCGGCAGCAAATGCCCAAGGGTACCTGTGTTCCTAGCCACATTGGTAAATCTCTTGCAATTGCACGCTTCCTCGCGGTGCTCCGAGAGAGTTGCAAAGCTGCAGCACACAAGAGCCTCTTCATAAGAATGGTCTCGAAAAATGATCCTCATCGCTATCTTCTGTACGCTTTCTACCTGGTCGCCTTGGTTGGTATTCAGAATTGTTTGACCAGACTGGTGAGGCATACACCAGTACTGAGTGAATAACACTGCAATACACAAGTACTAGATCATTTAGCCTACCATATAAATAATCCATGAAAATCTGGCTTTGTCAAATGATTTAATAAGGCTAACTTTGCCACCACAAGAAAGATTTGTGAGTTGATGTTTCAAGCAATAGCTCTTCTTTAGAGTGAATTCATGTGAAACATCATCTCACAGGTCTTTCTTTTGATGGTTAATCATAGCGGAACTCCGCACGCGTGCCTTCAGCGTGCAGAGCTCTGCTATAAATGTGGTAACCCATCTGTACGAGAAAATTTGTACGTCCACCCCTCCGTGAATGCCATTGCAGCCAGTATCACATGATCATATCGTGGACTCAAGTTTAGAGCTCATCAAGGTAAGCTTTTTTTTTTAAAGTTGACCGTTGACCAGGTACTGAGTCACTTGGCTCAAGCCAGGTTAACTTATTGTAAGAATAAATAACCTGCGAGCTCTGCTTTTAGGCTTGGTTAAATAGAGGATATTACATGGCCCCCTGGGGATACGAATTTTATCTTCGAGTGCTGAAAGTGAGCAAAGCAAACAAGTGAGAGATACTTTCAGCGCGAGAAGATAGAACTCGTACATTTGTATGTATCCCCAAGCGGCCATGTAATGTTCTGTTTATTATATAGATAGTGATTTAAAACAACTTGTTTTACTCATTTTCGAAATGATGAAAAAGTGGTCACCAACCGCTAAAACATGCATGTTGTGTGACATGAAACAAGATATGAAAGTTTTGAAAAACAAATCATGATAATGTAAAATTTTGCAGTAAAAATGTTAATGTAGTAGAGAAGAATTATATTAAAGTACAAAAGTATCGTACAATGAAGAGGAAGCTCGCATTTCATTGGCTAATCGTGGTCATTACCATGGCAACACCCATATTCTACATGTGATAGATAAAAATGATTTGTTTGCGTTTCATTGGTGGTGAAGATATGATTTTTTAGTAAAAGGAAAAATCCTGGTATTTAATCAGTATTAAATTAATATAATAAATCTATATATTATCTAGAGTTGGCTTTGCACAGTCAGCCCATTGCATTAACTACAGTAAGTACCATTACTTTTCATTCAGGGTTAACTGACTGCACCACAGCGGGGAAATTAGTGGCAGTTACTGATCAAGTCAGAATTAGGTCCTCAGATACTTCAGTAGAGGAAAGTTCAAGGTAATTATAGGAAATTCAGCTTCTTTCACAAAATGATACTTTATCTTGAATGAAAGAAATGTTATATTAAACCATAGCAGAGCATTCATAAAATTCTTTTGAGTTATTTTTAGAGAAATAGTGTTATGACTAGGACAGTTCTATTTGTTTAGGATGCGACAATCATTCATTCCCAAGTTGAAACCCGCCAGTAATCCATCAACTTTGCCCATGCAAGTTTTCTCTATTTTTGCCAACAAATGACAAGTTCTACTCTGTTGAGAGAATTGGACAAGCTGGTTGTTCTGCCTTATCCTGGCGAGTAAAAGTTTGACATTGATCAATGTAAAGGAACAGAACTAAATAATAAATTTAAGCTTTCTGAAGGTACATTCAACATTGTACATTATAGAAAAACAATGAAGTTATGTTTGTTGTTACAGTAACTGTTATATGTAACTGGCACTGCTTAAATATGGGTTGAAATTTATTGCTATGAATAATGAAGTATTAATCCATATTCCTATCAAATGTTGCTTTTATGTTTTTAATAGGCTAAGCACACAACTTTGGTTCTTGTAATTTCTTTTTAGAAATGACAATGAAAACCAAGACATGAAAAAAGAAACAATAGCTTTGGACTATCAGGTAACATGTTCATCTGAGGTCATGTCATGTTTGTACAATACAATACAATTCATGTACTTAATTGACCATTCCCCATAGGGGCTTTTCAGGGCCAATGAAACACAGTTAACAAAACGACGAAACAGAACAACAACAACAACAATTGTTAAGAATCCCAACTGGCTGGAGGCAAGCCAGTTTGGCTATTTACAAGTCCAGCTGGGAAGTTGAACCAGGGACTACCAGGAACAAATTCAATGAATGGTCAGAGCAGGTCTTGAACCCAGGATATCCGGATCTCAAATGTTTTGAGTGAAAACATTTTTGTTTTTTTTTTGTTTTTGAGTGAAAAGAACGATGGTTTCAGTGCTTTCAATGATTGTGAAAATTCACTCAAAAACTATGTCCCCTTTAACCCATTCATTCTTTAAAATGATACTTATAGATTTCACTCTGTCTAATACCACCTAATTTTACTCATCAATTGTGAACGCTTTAGGTGTGAATGGGTTGACTACAGTGAGTCTGCATTGGCAGCAGGCATTGGTACAATGTTATTGATAATACACTTCAGTATTGATCTGCAATCTTGTGTTGTGTGATTGTAATATACCGTATTTACCTGTGCATAAGTCGATCCTATGTATAAGTCGACCCCTCATTTTTGATGGCAAAAAAGGTAATTTCTTAATTTCTTTGTTAAATATTCATGGGATACTAATCTTGTATTCTTCGATTCCTGGAACTGTGGATACACAAAAAAATCAGGGCCTCAACCACTTAATAGTTTTGTGGTTCAGCAGTTGTTGTATATGCGGGCATTTTGTCCTTGAGTTTTGAAAAAGTTCTCAGAAAATCGAACTTGTAAATTTATTCATTCATTTTGAAGTCTTTTGTCCACTGCATTCGTTATGCCCAAGACAACATTATTATGTTAATTTTGAATAAATTGCTTAGCTGGAACTTGGCTCTAAATATTTGACCCGTGTATAAGTCGAGGGCGATTTTTGGAGCTTCTTTTGAGGCCATAAAAGGTCGACTTATACACAGGTAAATTGACCCCTGGGAGTGAGACTAAGCAGATTTTACTCTGTCTAACTCCAGACAATTTAATTTCGTCGACTTGGAGTGTCCTGGGGTGTTTGAGGAGTCAATGGGTTAAAAAGAGAAGAACTCTTCTTTGCTACATTAATTTCAAGTGTCAATAAATAATCCTGTGAGATATTATGTAGGTGTGCACTCTGTTGTGGGTTAGAAAAAATATCGCTACTTAAAATGTGCCATTAGCAAAACTATTAAAAACCCTTTTAAGAACAAAATTCTTCTTGCCTCACTGTGACATGGGGGTGCTCGTCGTACCTTTTAGGGATTAAAAAAGTGGTTTTGGTTCCTCTTAGGGTGTTCAGCTTCAAAAGGTCCACAGCGGGAGCTTTAGCAGTACCTTTTAGGGTATTGAGCCGTAAAATTGTGAGAGGAGACATTTGATAATTAACTAATTTTTAATTTTTCTGATTAAAACCCATATTTGGTACCTCTTAGGGGTGAAAAAAATTTCATGTCACGCCCACAAGACAGGATCTTGGTAGCCCTTAGGTTTTCTTTCCAAAATTTTCGATGAGCACCCCTGTCCTTTTTATATGGGTGTTTTCCCCCCCCCCCCCCCCCTTTCTGGGATTATATGACAATGCTTTGTCAAGTAAGGGCTACTTTAATTTTGGTTATTAACAATCATCTTGTTCTTTCCTTTATAGGACACCAAATATGTTTGCCAGAGGGCTACTCCATTGAACCACCCCAATACTAAATTTACAGTGAGTAAAAGCCATAAAAACATAGATTATACTAATTTTTATACATGATTTAGCAGCCATATATATAGACCTTTTGTCTTATAGGGGGTGTCCCCTGACTTTGTGCTCAGTTATCCTCAGTCTACTGTGAGTAAGAGGTATTGGCCAATATCTTTGCTGGGTGTGGATCAAGTAGCTGATAACCGTCAGCTACCAAGAGAATCAGTTGATATTTGAGGACACAATCCTTGAAAACATATATTAAATGGAATACCCTTGTGGCTGACAAGTAGGGGATTGTAAGATTATTCTCTTGTTTCTGGTTAAGTATAAAAGCGAGTAAAGAAACCAGTTTAGAGTTCTAAAAAACAAAATTAATGCATACCTTGCAGGGTTGTCAAAAGTAGCTGTCTGCTGCAAAAAATCAGCACCTACTTCCTACTGTCTTGTCTATTGAACTACTGTTTCTTCAGTGTTGATAATCAGATATTTCATTTTCTGTAGTTTTCTCCTCCCACTTTTGAAACACATGCAGCCATCAACTGGAAAACCTTAGAACTGCAACCCTAGACCGGTGTTTAAAAATAAAGCACATAATGGGATTTTCAGCCCTGGCTGTGGAAAATGAGTTTTACAATTTTAGAATTGAACTCTTCCCTTGTTCTTTAAGTATAATATGCTTGATTGTATCCAAATGCAAGCATGAGTTTTTTGGCAGTCAAAACTGGCTTGAGAATCTAGTTAGGGTTAAAAACATGTTTATGGTCTAGCTAGGTATTTAAGATGACATAAAACTGGTGTGTAACTCTAGTGAGTCTAAAGTCTTATTCATGTTGTGCATTCTTAAGGATGCACTCGAGATTCTTGAGCGCCATGCAGTGTATGTGGATAGTGGACAGAGAGATTCCAGAGCACTGGCTTTCAGGAGAGCAGCTTGCGCTCTCAAGTCTTATCCAAAGTAAGTTGTCTTTCGAGAATGGTGGGTCAAAGGCAAGAATCTAGAGGGAAAAATATTAAAATTATTGTTAAAACTACAGGTACATGTCAGTGTGGAAAGTTTTTTGTGAGGGGTAAAGGGGTCTAGAGAGGCAGATGCTGTCTAGCAAGATTTATCCCTAGTTAGTCCAAAATCCCATTTTCTGCAAATTTCATTTCAATCTTTACCAGACATGACCATAATTTTGTTGATTTAGGTGGATATCTGCCTAGATCTGTGTTTGGTAATGAGAGCAGTATACGTGCTGAGCCCTGCAAGATCAGTCTTGTGGTATCTCGTTTCATTTTTACAGCAGCCTGTGCCTTCGAGTCAAATATCCTTAAACATGACTGGATTGTTTGCAGCAAATGAGTTGGCGTAGAAGCAGAGTTCATTTCCCAAAACAACCGTTTACTCCTCTGACATTGACAATCAAAGTGAACAAAAATTACCATAAACATTTAAGTTTGATTTTTCCAATGGAAAGGCTTCTATTGTGCTATGCTTAAAGTTGTTGCTTTTTTAAATCCAAGAACTGGCGTTTAAAAAACAGCTAATTACAATAAATAATTTATTATTGTAGCTGTACGAATGTCTTTAATGCTCCTCACTATTCTCAAAACAGAGTTTACCAGTAATAATTTTTGTCCCAATACTTTTAGGCAAATCAGTAGAATTGAAGAAGCAGCTAGACTAAGCAGTGTTGGAAATCACAGCAAGAAAGTTATACAGGCAAGTCAGTGACTTCTAAATAGCTTTTATCTAACGAAGTTAAATGACTGCCTGTACCTGTTATTAGGGTAAGGTCTTGAAAGGTACAATGTGATTGGTTTGCTGCCCAAACCAAAACGAAAAGCCCCTGCCATTCCTTAGCACAGCAATTTTCACAGAATACCTACTTTATTCTCTTGATGTTATCCAGCAACTGACCCACGCAGCCTCCCTTTTCCTTTGTGCATTCATTGTCCAGGTCTCTTCCCCATGCACCAAGACTGAACAAACACAGAAAACAATCATTCACTTCCTGATGCTTGATCACTGATCTTAGAGGTTGCTACATGTATCCAAAAATATTTGAACCCTGTTGAGCTCAAAGATCCAAATTGGATACTTAGCACCATCAAATCCACTGCTGAGTTATCTATGAAATAGGGATTTCTCCAGTGGAAAGAAGTAGGTATATATGCACATGCTTCCAAAATGGTTAATATAGTATTGTCCTATTTGCAAATAGGATATTTTGGAAAATGGCTCATCCAGTGAAATTCAAGACATCATTTCTAGTGACTTCTTCAAGGCCATGGAGGTGTGTAATTTACGTAATTAATGTATCTTAAGTATACTGTTTAAATATAATTAACAATGTAAACATTCTGTACTGGTTGTGTATATTTAACCTGTTTTTATAAACTAAGGCAAGACATAGGAACTGTTTTGTTTAGTTGATGAGTATAGTTAGAAGGGTACTCATGGGTAATTGATATTTTATTGACTGTATTTCTCAAGAATAATTATTTAAGTGACCAATTTGAAAGCTCATAGGCTACTTTGGTCACTGCATGTACACTATTAATTAATATTATTATTGTCTACCATGTAGCTTATTTCTGAGTGTACTTTTTTTTCTGTAATGATTGTATAGTGCCTTATGTTTAGTTTTCTGTAAACGGTGTGCAATAAAAAACTTGAACTTAAGTTGTTCCATCTCTGGAGATACAAGTTAAATTAAGGCTTGGTGGCTAATAGCTGTCAATTCAGAACTAACAGTCTAGATCAAACTGTAATGTTGTACACATATTGGACCTGTTTGTTTTCAGTTCTTCTCATCTATTTATGGCTGCGGATCTGCAACCGGTCGAAGATGGTATGACAAAGGGTACCGTAACCTGTCTGATATCACCAAGGCAATAGCAGCTGGAATGAAGATCACAGAACAACTGGCAATGGGCAAGTTACCAATAATTCATGTTGAGGATAATCTTCCAGATAAAATGTCATTGGTGTTATACAGTACTCCAGTTCACCAGTTTCAACCAAAGTGCATGTAGTGTAATATTCAGTTAAATTGTTGGACAGTTGTCACTGAGGCTGATCACTTGCTTACATCACTTCTGGTAAAAACTCGAAAGAAATGATAATTTAATTGTCTATCATTTACATGTATTACACTGAAGCAGGAAATAACCAGAATGACACAACCTTGTAGCTGTAATTAAAGGAAGAAAGGAAGGAAACAACAGAAAAACAAGATATATACATAGCATAATAGTTTATTATATGATATCTAATGTTGACTCCAGGTATTGGCAAACTCCTAATAATCAATACTTGGATGTGAAACTCCAACTTTTACTGTGAAAAAATGTTCCAAAAGGAAAAGACAATGTCTTATTTTATAACTACATGTACCAACAAAGTCACTAAGAAACATAAAGCTGCTCAGGTGTAAATTACTCATAATCATTGTTATTAACTTGGGATGCCTGAATTTAGTCTAGGTACTTGAACCACGCATGATTCCATAACTTAAAAGGCAAAGAGGTGTCCTCCTTTACTGGAAAACATTAAAAATAAATTAAATGTCCTTTTACAGGTTTAAAGTACTATGATGATTTAATCCAAAGTGTTCCTCGGGAAGAAGCCATGGGCATCAAGAATGTTGTTGTTAAAGAGGTCAGGTGAATTTTGTTTTCTTGAAATACCAACTTAAAGAGCTTGGTCAATCTTAAAAACATCAGAATATTCTTCGACCCACCCTCCCCTCTCCCCAACCCAATTCGTTTTGTGAACTGCACACTTAACAATGGTTTTGAACTTTAACAATAATTATTATTATATACCATACTCATCAATTTTCAATTTTTTTCCCTGTCCAACTTTTAATAGCCCTTTCCTCTACAACTGTCAAACAAACATTTTCATTTGGTGTAGAATCAGCTATCAAAGGGTAATTAGTAATTTATCTATACGGGAAAGGACCATGTACTCAACTTAGAGACATGGTGGCCTCAGTACTCTGGACTCGCGATCTCAGGGTCTCTGGTTCGAGGCCTAGAGCTGTCGCAGGCACGTAGCGTGAGCGAAAACTGAGCGAAAAATACTGCGTTCTTTATTTCTTGTCGAAGTAGTTGTGTGAATACAAGCAAAGAACAAAGCGTCTTGCCCTTATTTTGAGCAAACTTGGTGCAAACAAAACATTGTTTTGGTTGTGCTAGCGTGACTGGAATTGTCAAGAACGTTCTCGGAACGTCGCTCCTTTGTCACGAACGTTCTTGGAACGTCGCTCCTTTGCAACCTCGCCTTTTTGTTGCACGCTGGCCAAACAACACTGCATTGTTAGTGCAAAAAAAAGGTACAAAGCAAAACTAAGTTAGAACATGGTATAGCTTTTGTTTTAGTTTTTAGAATTTAATCAAAGTGGTGCTTTCATTAGGAAATCTTGGTTGCATACAAGTCAAAAGTTAAGAATAGAAACAATTGCTAAAAACTTCAAAATTTTCTGGTCACTTCAAGTACGCACGTGCACATATGCGTATAGGACGCTACGCGCCTGGTCGTCGTGTTGTTTCCTTGGACAAGACACTTTACTCCACAATGTCTCTTTCCACCCAGGTGTATAAATGGGTACCAGAAACACTTACTTCTGGGGGGTAGCCCTGTGATGGACTAGCATCCCATCCAGGGGGAAGTAATAATAGACCTCTTTCATAATGGCAGCCAAATAAAGTATCCTTTTGTTTTAATGCTAATAAGCCTAACTAGCCTCGCTGTGACGAGCAAATTTCAAAAGAATTTTTGTTTCAAAATGAGGGCAGTAGGTCTAATTAACATAAAGACAAAAGAATGTATAAGTGGTCTATACTCTCAGTTGCTTCAAATTGCTACGGAATCTGGGATATTAGCTCCGGCCACGTGGGCCACTTGGCCTGAGAACGAGTTTACCTTTTCCTTTTTTTACTCAAGGAATTAGAGAAAAAAACTCTGACTGGGCAGGGGTGGGAGAGGGATTCAGGGATGATGTAGTGCCGACAGCATTCGCTTTCCACCAATGTGGCACGGGTTTGATTCCTAGATCGTAGCCTTGGCATCACATGTTGACCAGTTCTCTCAACTCTGCTCTGAGAGGTTTTTCTCTGGGTTTCTTCCATCTCCTCAAAAACCAACCAACGTGTACGATTTGGTACAAGTTTCTTTTGATTTCTGTATGGTACTGACGTCCCCAAATTAGTGCGCCAGCGCTAAGTAAAGTTCATTATTAAAAACTGAACTACGGATATCAGATTTCCAACATTTTTATTGGCTCACCGAACACAGGCTATCAGTTTATGTACCTGCTGTACCTGATATGGTCAAGGAACATGTCAGCAAATAAAGTGAGCTGAAAACATTTGGCAGTTCAGAGAAAACATGGCCGACAAAAGCCTTTTTGGACTGGAATTTACCAAGACAAAAATCAATGCTTTAGTGGAATAGGCTTGCTGGATTTAAAATGATTATAACCAACTTGGTGTGTTATCTATTGCTTCATATCCAGCTTGCCATCGTACAATAACATTATAGTTAATTATTATAATTTATTATTTATTATTATCATTATCGACAAGGGTGGCATATTTTCATACGTGTGCTAACACTGATGCACTTTCTTGGATTTCTAGCACTTAAATATCAGACATTCCAGCCATCCCAGTTAAGACTACGCTGTCCCACTGTCCCATTTTCATTCTAATAGGCCATTTTACAGTTCTTTGCTCAGCAACCTAGCCTATGAATGGCTGCGAGGCTGCTGGTGACCTTGCATTGATACAGCCCCCACTGCTTTTATCATGTAAATTGTGTTGTTGTAATTCTAATTAGTCCGTATTAACATTACAAAAGCACGAAGGTTTGTATCAAAACAGGGTCACCGGCAGCCTCACTTCCATTCGTAGGCCAGGTAACTTAGCTACAACTGTAAAATGGTCTATTACCCTGTTTTCCGTGATATTTTGATACCTGTTATTTTTTTAATATGGCTAACGTGATAAATATGAATGAATTTTGTCTGCTTCAGTGCCTTTTAATGGGAGTTATTAAATTATCTGAAGCAATAATATTGCCAATTTCGTCTTTGCTCAATTTTCAAATTATGTAGTTTTCGTGGCATGGGTATATTTTTCGGTAATTTTCCATTCTCTCACAAATATTTATACAAGTTTTGCAAGGGCTACATGAAGTAGAGCGGCATGACAAATTAAAGCAGACATGATATTCACGGGCTCTTAAATGCTGAATTATTGGCAGGATTTGTCCCAGTTTTTGAGGTTTAGGGGTTGGAATATCTGCAATGTACCTTTGATAGCGAATTCTTTCGCTTCATCCTGTGCTTCCTGGCCAACTTTACGCTTTCAATGTACTTTTACATTAATGTTTTTCATTTATCAGCTGAATAGTATTCAACCCAAGTGCAAAGTTGAACTTGTTGGAGGTTATCGCAGGTACAATACCATTCAATGTGATCAATATCTTCTATTCGTAACATTAATTTGAAAATTTGTACTAAATTACTTGTAAACACTAGCTCTAACTATCCAGCAACTACTTGCTTTGCAACAGGTGAAAGAACAACTGAGTTCTAGACAGGATTTGAGCCTACAACCTCCACAGCAGGTACAAAACACTGGTCACAAATACAGAAAGTATCCTAAATACAGAAAGTATCCTAAATATCCATTGAAGCTAACATTAGCCCTAATTAGGCCCAAACAAGAGTTTTTAGGCCTAATGTTAGCAGTTGTAAACAGTTAGGGTTGTTTCTGTATTGGTAAAACAATGACCTGCAACCTTGACCTGTGACCTGTGTTTTGTACCTAGCCCTTCCTCCAAAAAACCTGTTGGATGCTCCTAGAACTACTTGGGAGCTAGGTTGTTTATCTAGAAGGTCCTGAATACACAATGTGTCCTGTTGGCCTGCAAGCTCTACAAAATCATGTGCCTACAAATTTTAAATGCAACTACCTTTGTAGATGTTTAAGGTACACGTGCTGTGCCCATGGGAAGAGAGAGAGTAGTTTGTTTCCTGTATGTGTCTTTGCGTGATAATCAACACATGCCTTACAGAAGATTCAGTGGAAAATAACTTCTATCACCAACTGTTTGACGACAGGTTGACTCAGGCTCTTGCAGAATTTTGGTTTCCTGTAGAACTTCTTGACCCGACCTCCCAAATACTCGCTTTAAGGTCTTGGTAAAGGTAAATTTGGGTGTCTTGCTCAATTTTTTTGATTTGCAAATCTTGAATCGGTGGGCTGTGAAGTATATTTTTCCGAAAAAAAATTCTGAAAATTTAAATTTTAACCGCTAAATTGCTTTTCTTTGTTTCCCGCCATAATCTGCACAAAAAAAAAAAAACGATTGACATGTCATGTCATGTCAATCACACATGAAAGGATTGGATGTCAATAGATAGCCTTCACTTGCGATCGATCTGCTGGTGCCCAAAGGCTGATTGGCTCATTATAATTGGCTTTTCAAGTAGGGGGCAGAGTTATTCAGCAGACTGTGAACTGCACGTGAAATCTTCAAGCTCGATTTTCTAGGGGTTTATTTTGATGCCAAAATTACAACTTCTCGAACCGGACCTGTCCCAACAGGTTTTAAGATATCGCTTCCAAAATTCTGATAGATGATTGTACTACATACCCCAAATACGGTGTGAGGAATTTTTCGTTTGTCTTCGGAGACTGATTTTATGGCACGTTTTCTTCCTGAATTAATTATGAGAGGAGAGTTTTGACTTTGGTGCATGATATTTCCTTCAATTCTTAACATAATAATAAAAAATTCCTGACACAGTATTGGAGTGCAAGATGCAATGCAGTGAAGGGGCAGGAGCTTCTGCAGCAGACTCGGTTGTGCTGAGTTTGGGGCCTCAAAACTAGAAGCCAATATTAAATACCAAAAAACTAAAACTTTATTCAAATAATTCAATTCAATTATGATATATGGTTTGAACCTATACAAAAATTAGCGGCGCAACAATTTCATTTTTCTGCAGACACCTCATTTTCCTTTACTGAGACCTTATTAAAATGAGTGTTCAAGACATGCTGTTCTTGTAAAATTTGGTCTTTGTAGGATTTACACGGCGTTCTAATTCACTTCACCTTATTCCCAAGTATTTTCTCAAGTCCACATAGCATGTCTATTTTCCTTTTTGTCGTGAAAAACTATAATAGAAGGTTGTCCCTAGGGATTTCCTTATTTTTGAAGCTTTTTCATAAACCTTGCAGCATTACAAGCTTAGAGAAAGTCAGAATATTTAATTATTGTAAACCGCCATGATACTTTGTGATAATTATTTATTATGTGCGATATATAAATCCTAAACTATAAACAATGCTGCTTATTTTTGAAGCATTACATATAGTAAATGTGACAAGGAAGCCCAATGAAGCTTGAAGCTTACAGTAATATATGTTTCCCAAGACTAACTTATTAAGTCTGCAATAAAAAACAATACATGTATGTTACATGTAAATTTGTCAGTATTATCTTATAGATTTCTTTTGTGGAAATTTCAGAGGCAAAGAATCGGGGCATGATGTGGACATTCTAATAACGCATGAGGATGATTGCATAGTGGAAGGATTGTTGGTTAAGCTGGTTGAAAGGCTTGACAAGCTGGTGAGTGGTTGTCCCAACAGGTGCTGATATCTGTGCTTTTAAGTCCCCTTGTTCTGTCTTGTGTGAGTTGCCAGAACAGACTTTTTGTGTGCAACCTACTGTAACTGGAGTTTTGTATGTATAACCATTATTTTAATCTGTTTACGTCATTTAAATGGTATCTGGGAATGAGAAGGATTGAAATGCTTAGATGTAACATACAGATAGGATTACATAGTACAAAATTTGGGCGTCCAGCTAATAGACCAATTTCGATATATTAAAATTCAGTCCTAAACAAAAGGCATCAACTCGAGGCTCTGGGGAATAAACATAATGATTTGTATGAGTTTATGATGTCTTTTGTTTAGGACTGAATTTTAATATACGAAATTGGTCTGTTGTGTGCATTTCTGCACATAGAGTGCAATAAGCCAATTCAGAGGGCCATTGTAATTGCTGCATAATTTCCGAGCTACTTACTCAGCATTACAGGTCACTTTCAGGCTCTTTTTTTGTTAAGAAAGATTTTTCCCTGCTGTGAAAAGTAGAACTATTTACCACCACAAAACTTTGGAAGTCAGAACTTAGAAGTGGCCACTGCTATTATTTTCCTACATGTGCTTAGTGATATTCAGCATCATTTTTGTCTTGTTGATCCACTTAGAGCAGTGGTTTTGTTTTTTTGCTTTCTTTTGTCTTTTCCTTTAGGGTTGTATCTTACACAAAGATTTGATGGTTGGCCATAATTCTCACTTCATTGGCAGCCAAAAGTATGTTAATTTTTAACAAACAAGATTATCTCAAATGCTTTCCACCATATACTTTTTCCAGTGGTCAGTATTTTTTACCCAGTACCCCTAGCTTACTGCAGTATTTTGTATTTAAGTGGCACACTATTCAGACTATGTGGTGCCGTGGACATGTAGTCTTTGCTTCCATTAGATGTTCACAATTAATTTTTTAAAGAAAATCAGATTTGTTGACATTGGTTTAACGAAGTGCATAGAATTATTTTCAACTGAGTATCGTCAACAAACAGCGTAATGAACCAATTTAAATTCGGAGCAATTCATTGTAACTTGCTCAAAGTGTGGGAAAAATTGCATGACTGTGTGCAAGTTGCGATTGGTTTTGGTTTTCCTTCTCATTGGTTGATAAGCTGGCTTGAGATTATTAAACCAATCACTAAGCACATTAAATTATTACACAATATGGCAATTATTGCAATTGCATAATTACTTTCAGCAGTCATTCGAAAACTGCTCTAAGGGTACATGTAACAAACTGTATGCTTCTGGCTACTTTCACATGCATCCACTTCCTACAGGATATAAAATGAACTCACTCCTGACAAGCTCCATACGGCTAGTGAAGTGGTGTGCAGCACAATATATAGTCATTGATTCAAACCCTGTTC
This sequence comes from Montipora capricornis, assembly GCF_036669925.1. NCBI lineage: Eukaryota > Metazoa > Cnidaria > Anthozoa > Scleractinia > Acroporidae > Montipora > Montipora capricornis. The sequence continues at coordinate 28,803,977 of NC_090891.1, read as the reverse complement.
AAGCTTGACAGACAGTAATTGCACAACTGTTTTCTTTTAAGTTATTGTAAGTAAGTAACTGTAAGTTTAAGTATGTAAGTAGTTGATTAAAAATTAAAAAAAAAAAAGCTTGCAATTCTTCAGGCTTCTTTTGGCATTGCATGTCTGTTTCATTTAACAGTGATTCTATCTATCAATCACCTCAACTCTGTAGTTCAAATAGAAGATACTTCACACACATTCTCCATCGTAAAAGGACTTTGTCACTTCCCTTTTTCAACATAGCGACCTTGAAGATTCCAGCTTGATAATAATATAACTAGCCTCTTGTGGTTGGATGGGTGAATATTATTTAAGAAACAACAGCTACTTTCAAATTCAAGGGGAATTAATGTCTCCCTTTTTATCACGTCTTTAATTTAAACTCATTGCTGGACACACGTCCATACAATGAGGGCAGACATGGTAAGCCTACCACAGTCCACCACCTGCGACCTGTCACACTGATGCAGACTTACATTTTGTACCAATCCATCCCTGCCAATGGGAGAAGTGGGCGGGAACAAAATTGACAAGCTGAAAAAGCGAGTGCACTAGATTAAATATCTGCAACACATCTGCAATGTTGAGCATGTGAGCCCCTGCACCATGCAAAGTGTGCCAACCATAGCCTTAGTAAGTAACACTGCTGCAGTGACTCGATTTAACATTTTATCAAATGTTTGTCTTTTCCTTCTTAAAGACAAACTTCAGGTCACATGGATCATCTTGATCATTGCTTTTGCATGTTTCAATTAATAAAAACCACAAATGCACCAACAATGTCAAATGCGTCAGCAATGACTTCAGCAGAAAGGACAAGTTTCTCAGAGGAAAGAGGTGGCTTAGTGAGGAGGGTGGATCTTATTGTGACTCCATACAAACAATTCCCATTTGCTTTGCTTGGATGGACCGGCTCAAAGGTACTTAACTACTAATGCATGCACAGGACCAAATATTGCAATAAGCGGAAAACGCAGGAGGGGATTGGATATTACTCCATACAAGTAGGTAGATATTTCTGGAGTGACCTTCCTCTTTTTATCTGACACTCACCCTCAAAAACTTTTTGAGAAAAGGCTGCACAAAGTTTACCTAAAGCAATATTAATTTTCTTGTCTTGCAACAGACCTTATTCATATTCTCAGTATTGGACTGGAACTGGCTTGCAGTGGAGGCTAATGCAGGGGAATAATATAGCCCACTTTGGAATATACCATAGTACTCTTTGTCCCCCCCCCCCCCCCCCCCTTCCCCAAATTTTGTATAAGCATTGTTTTTATTTTCTCTTGGGGACCATTGCTTATGCAAAATTTGGGGGACACTGAAAGAGCATTATGGTATTTTCTGAAGTGGGCTATTACTTTAAAAAGTATGTGCATTTCAAAAGATTCCCCACATTAGCTTCCTTTGCAAACTAGTTCCAGTCCAATACTGAGAATCCAAATATGGTCTGTTGTCTTTGTAGTGTATGTTCTTTTGGATACAGCGAGCAATAATATTAATTTTATACTTAGGGCACTAACTAGCTTACTATATTATGCACATCTCCAATCAATTTTCTATTTTCTATATGTTCTAGCAATTATTGTACTACTGTTTGGAGAAAACTAAATAAAGAAGTAAATACAATCTTAAGTTAAAATACATATCCCATGCTACAAAGAAATGAAACTGAAGTAATAACGTATGTAAAAATAATCCATATTAAGAAGTTAACTTGGGACGCTTTCCATTTGACCAAACTGGCTGGTCAGACTGGGCATTTGGAAGGACTATCCCTACAATTTCTTCAAATTAACACTCTTTGAGCTCCTCCATAAGAATGTGAGGGATTATCATCTACGTGTTCCCTCAAATTGTTGCATTTTCTATGAAATCAGACGGGTCTGGCTGGCCAGTTCTGACAAAAGGAAAGAGCTTCTGTGTAAGAGATGGTCAAGTGTTGGTTTCTCAGGCATTATCTGCAGTAACTGCTTTTGCATAACCACCTATTGGAGACAACACTGTGGATGTCCTTAAATCTGTTTGTTAACACAAACGACAATCTACATCCTACATGTATGAACATTCCACCTTTGAGGAGAGTCTAAGACAGACATCCACAGACTCCTAACTGCAATCATGTTTTGACAGAAAATGGATTATCATCAGTTATTCACAGGGGTATAAACTGCTAGACAGAAAGTTCAAATGTTGGGAAATAAATGATGCCATTCAACTGGATGTACAAATCAAAATCAACTCAATCAAGCATTTCCATTAATTACATGTAACCCAATGACACATGGGAGTGAGACATTTTACTGTCTAACACCAGATGATTTTACTTGTCAACTGAGGCATCCTACGGCATTTGAGGTGAAAATTGGGTTAAGCCCCCCATTAAGTTAAAGCAGAAGACAATCAGTCTCTTGTGCTTTTTTAACAGCAGTTTAATCGCTCCATAAGGGACTATGCCTGGAAGACTTTTCAAATAAAATTATCAAGCCATGGAATGTGGGATCACAACTTCATGGTAAGTAGTCAATGATTTTATTATATGACAAACATTGCTATAAATAGGCTTTTTGCTATAAATAGGCCTTAGTTTTTAACAAAAAGGAATGCAAATTAAATAATTCTTGTCTCTCTTCTTACACAATTTGAAACTACAGTAGCTTACACTTGTATTACAAATGAAAAAAAAAAAACACCTTCTAAGGAGGGGCATTTGTTACACTGGCATTGAACTTACAGGGATAAGTCCCCTCATTGTTTCAAACGTGGAAAATCTCATTTTATCCTTTTCTTTCTAGCCTCCACATCAAATAGAAGCAAGATCTGAACAAGAAATATTTGCTGCTCTGAGACTTCAATACAGGGAACCAGAGGAACGAAATGCATGATCCCAATTAATTTATTTACTGTCAAGCCACTATTGTGAAACACACAACATGATGATTAAATTACGTTCTTAATAGCCCTTTCCCATGAAAAAAGCTTGATATAAAAAAGATCCTACAGTAAATGCTGAAAAAAAGGAAACAGCTGTTCTTTGAACACAACTGTGCTGGTGTAGGTCTGTCTTTCGCTCAATGTGGAAGTTACTGTTCATTTACTGTTCATTTTCTCTTCTTGTCGCGGATTGCATCTTCTACCTATGGTTACAAGAGCACAGCAATATTTATTTCAGTTGGGCTTCAAAAATTGTTCTTCAATGTCACTAAGGGAGATATGCACTGTCCAACATGAAGGCCAGTGGAATAAGGGGACTTTCATGAACAAGGACCAGAGACTGTAATGATTTCTTGTAACCCATTTGTAGTGTCGTAGTGTGAGTTATGGTTGTCAAGGGTTATTAGGTGTGTAGCATGGTCCTAAGGAGTATTGTATTGTTGTTAAAGTACAAAAGCTAGGGCAATTTTATTCAAGTAGGGTGTGCGAGATGTAATAAAATGTTTTAAAGTTCGCTTGCGGATTTTATATCGGGGTTCTACACCATTGACTCCTGATGGGTGAGACTTGAAAGATTTTGCTTCGTCTAATGCCAGACGATTAATTTTTTTTACTCCTCAACTGGTGGCGTTCTAGGGCAGCTGCGGAGTCCATGGGTTAATCAATTAAACACTATGTCCCCTGCATTAAACTATTGATTTCTGGGAGTGAGACTTCACAGATTTTACTCGTTAACTGGGATGGTCAATGGGTTAAAGTGAAGAGATCTTCCTTGTCTTGTCTAAGTTTACTCCACAACACAGACTGAATCCAAATACCAATAATATCAAAGAAGACACATGTATGACGTCAACACAATTTACAGAACATGCAGCCCTACATGTATGTTCCTAGAACTCAACTAAGCAGAGCTTAGGGATTAGGACATTTCACAAAGTAGCATGGAACAATCTTACCAGATTTGGAAACTAAAGCTCATTCGGTTTTACTTTCTGGATTACCAGTGTTTGCTCTGCCCTATCATTAGTTTGCTATTATTTTGTCATAAGTTCCAGTTTGTTAATATACCACTCTTTTCAACTTAGCCTCCCAGCAGACTCTTTATTTTGGGGATTACAAGTGATCTTTTTTCACCATAATTATGTCTCTGAACTTCCTTTCACTTGTAATAAATACCAGTAATAATAAATTATGAAAAATTATATCATTGGATAATATGCTCTACAAATATCAGTAACTGCATGCATCAGTCTTCTTGTATTTACAAAATAACGTAGGGAAGATTTATCCATAATTTCTGAGCGTTTTAAATAAAACAATAATTATTATTCCACTCGCACTTGTTGGATATGAGATGATTTTAACCAATGAGGCACAAGGCACATAGTGCCTCATTGGCTATCTATCATCTCATATCCAACACTCGCTCGTGGAATACTTAATAAAATTAATATTACTGAGCCAACTGCCAACCAGTTGATTGAGCATCCCACTATTGTGCGAGAGGTAGCGTGATTAAAAGAAACTCGGGCCAGACTGTAGCCAGACCAACACTAAGGGTCTTTAAATAACTGCCCTTGTCATGACATCTATAAATGGTTAGCCTTTCTAGTCTTCCTGAATAATGTTCATAACCCGTTGTGACGCAAAAGAACCCACGCACTATTTACAAAGAGTAGGGCATGGAGTTCCCAGTGTTGTGGTCTGTCCGATGTGGTATAACTACACTAGTTGCACTCCTACATGTGCATGTAGTTTCTTCTGATTTACAATGTAGGAGTATCCAATTACAGCATTAACCCATGGACCCCTGCGAGGGGCGCAACCTATGACATCAGCCCAAAAGCATAGCATTCTTAACTTTTTCTGAGTGTCACAATAAAGATTTTCAAATGTTTACCTGTTTTGATTCCAGTAACACAATTCCATTCTTCATAAATTCTTCCTTTGTCTTTGCTATTCCTTCAGGGGTCACCCCTCTGCACGCATCTGTAATAACATGGGTCCTAAATCCTTGGCTGACCGCATCCATTGCTGTGTGTTTGACACACACATCGAAGGCCAGGCCACAAATATACAAATCAGTCACACCTTTCTTCAAAAGGTCAACAAAGAGTGATGACTGTGAGCAGTCGCCATTGTCCCAAAATGCAGAATAGCAATCCACAGTTGGGTTGGTGCCTTTTCTGATAGTAATATCATTTTGTGAAGGAGGCTACAAAAGACAAAGAAATTTGGCCAAAATCAGTTACATGTAGTAATCCAGAACTTCCTAGTGCCAGGCAAACTTGACCATGCAAGGGCTGTATGAATTTTTGAAGGAAAGAGAGGTGACATGGCCCTTTGACAAGGGTGCTGGATTTGTAAATGCGCTCTGCTTTTGACGGGGGTTCAAGGGTCTGTGAACAAGCTTGATCACTATTGCACTTCAATCTAAACAAACATATTTGTTAACGTAGCATCCCTTTCGGCCACCTGTTCCAAAATCACACAACAATGAAAATAATGATTATGGCTACTCACTGTGAGATCTTTATGAAGTTGAGATCCCCAGCTGTTCATCTCACAGTGTCGTGGCCACAACTTTTGATCAATGATAGGGGATTTGTCATAAACCACAACATCAAACAATTTTGCTTTCTCGGCTGTAACTGGACTTGAGGAATGCAGTGGGTACAATGAGACGTTGTCTACAAAGGAGCAGTGATTGGGAGGATGCCAGTCCAAAGAGTATGCAACAATATTGAACAGTTTTTTGGAGAACAGATCTTCTATTACTGGTACAACTTCTTCGCCATCTTCTCCTGCAGGACAGCTTTTTAATGCCAGTGAACCAGTGATGAAGTCATTCTGAACATCTACGACAATAAATGCTGAAACAGGAACCAGGGCCTAGAAACAGATGTACATGTATTAAATTTAACCCTTCTCATTACGTTTATTACTATTATTCTTTGCTGTAAGCTGTATTGTCTCTCTTATAAAGCAGTTTCACCGAACGTTAGTGCAGCTGTTACAGTTTAAAAAATTTGATTTCAGGTCAAAATGATTTTAACCAAGGTTGATTTGTAATTTTTCTGTCTCTATTTATCTGAGACTGTTATCTGAGGCTGGGTTACATGTGCATTAAGGAAATCATACACTCATCACTCAAAGAGCAAAATTATTCCAAGAACCATAGTAGTCACTTCTCATGATCATTGATAGGATAAACTTCAGAAATTTTTATAGCTTTTACACTCACTGGTCGTAACCAATATTCCCATAGGGCTGCCAAGGAGCTCTCATCAATTCTTTTCTGTGGAAAAAAGTGCAATAACATTCAGATAAAAGGGACAATAGGAAATAGTTGATTATTAGACCACACCTATTGAAATTGATCTTTCTGGATCAAAAGGTTGAGAAAATTCAATAATTCTATGGTGCTCAGCATTGAAAGACAGCCCAAATCAGAATTAAAGCGCTCTATGAGCCAAGTCATGAATGTGGAACAGTGTACAGGGTAGCAATGGCTAAGAATTGGGTGTTACGAAAACTAAGACCTAAGACCCCTTGTAAACAGTGGAAATTACGGGAAAGAAACCTGGGACAATTTACCACTAGTCAGAAATTTGGGTGCTGGATGTTGTCTCCATACATGGTTTACTTTAATAAACAATGCCACGACATGCTTTGAGTTTTGTGTGACAAGAAAAATCAGTGACATTCATCTATGCTTACTTATTGGCATGGAAATGAAAGATACATGTATGTGTAGCTATAGGATCTGTTAAATAACGAGAAACTTCGTCTGTTAACCTTTTGGTTGTGATACACAAATTATTTTGTCCGTACACGTTATTCTACTTCCAGTATCAAAACCGTAAGTCACGGATGGATGGTAAATAGGAAAGGCCACAAGTGATATTCTGTTAGTTTCCAGGGTTTTTTTTTTCCGGCCTTAAAGTGCGATCTATAATCTTTCCGCAGCTGATGTCAATACTCCCTCCAATGTTTTCACTTCAAATTCTCCACATCTCAGTTATTTTCAAATTCAGTTCACTTTGACACCCAGAGAAAAAATCTCTACAAGACAAGTAACGGGTCTGTTCCAAAAATATGCCCTCAATTTTGCTCATCAATCGGCGCTTCAAAAGCCAGAGTCCCTGTTGATGTACAATGTATGTTGGATCAACTGGCTTGATCTGATTGGCGCAAGTACAATTTGAGTAAGAGCTTTAAAAGCGACAATGTTTTTGTGTAGTGTATGTAGCAAAGGGCTCAACAACAGTATTAAACTCACAGTAGAACACAAAGAAATTCTGTTTTGGCAAAGCACCACGTGTGATGATCATACAAATCGCTTAATGGAGCCATAGTTTTTGAGTGCATCTAGCTGTTGTTAACCCTTTCAGCCCCGTGGGGTTCCCCATTGACGAGTAAAATCGTCTGGCGTTAGACAGAGTAAAATCTATAAGTGGCACTATTGGGAGTTAAAGGGTTAAATCACGAGGTTACCCTGGGAGTTTACACCAAAAATTCCTGAAAGTCCTTCATTTTTCCCCAGCACACAGCGAAAAGTTGTTCATTGTGCAAGTGCACATTCACAACTTAAAATTAAGTGATAAGTTAAAGTACATGTAGACTAAAAAATGTTGAAAACTGACCATTTCACAGGCACTGAACCTGCAATAACATTAATCAGAGAGAATTTCTATAAACTTACATGATTGACCTTGTTTCTGACAGATGCATTCGCCAGTAAACCAGCCAGTCAAATCTGGATTATCAAGTTATCCGATTGATCATGCTGCTTCCTACACTGTGATAATCTTTCGCTTAGGAAATTACTTCTTGATAAATAACCTCTTTACTACAAAGCATGAAAGTGAGAATGGTCGTTGCACTTATCATGACCATTTAACCCTCTAATTCCCACTAGCCACAAATAGATTTTACTCTGTCTAACGCCAGACAATTTTACTTGCCAATCTGGGCCCCATCGGGGCTTAAAGGGATAGGCATTGGCATTGTTTCTTATGGACACTTGAAAAATGTGTCTTATAAGAGACAATAAAATTGCTTCAACTGTCCACGCAAATGCGAGGATCACTCCTCACTTTCATCCATTACCCACACTTCAAATATACATTTATTTCATGATCATTTCATTTATTTTCACCCACTTTTCAAATTACATTTATTTCATTCATCGAATCATTCATGGGAACACACTAACCCAACACATTGACCTACTTTCATCACCCAGTTGGTAGAACGTTTTCACCTGACATCACAGCAGCCATGTTGGTGTAAAGAACAATAGAGAAAAACGTCTTTTGGGAATTTGACTCTATTATAATGCAAAACATGAGTCATAATTTTCTATTATTATACATCAGACTGTCATCAGCTCGATTTTGATTAGCTGCAAGCATGCAGCTAATTCTTGCTTGCTCTGTTTCTCTTACGTCATACCTACAGACAATATATTTTATATATGTAAAATTGACGTCATACTTACAGACAACAGTTTTCTGCATGCAGAAGTGATGTCACCTAATACACTAACCATGCAGTTTGATCAGGTTTGTCATGGTGGAGCTCAGCTCACGAATATGCATAATAAAACAATCAATGGATTCGGTTTTCGCATGGCCTCAGTTTGTGTTATCCGCCTCAACCTTCCGCTTCGGCAGACGACACAAACTTTGGCCTTGATAATTATTATCGCTATCATGCTCAACCTCAACATGGCCGTGTCATCACGTGATTGAAAACCATCTATAAGAGAGCATTGCTCAAAATTGTCCAGTAAGTACAGTGCGGCCCGACAATCACTTCTCACTTTCGTCTGTAACCCACACTTCAAATATACATTTATTTAGTAAAAAATAGCACTCACCAAGCAGGTAGAGAATTCCTTCTTTATTTCTCGTTTTTGATCCTCCGTCAAGGGTGCCATACCTTTTTTCCCGGTTATTAATGCGGTCAGCCAGTTGTTGAATTCATCATCAGGAACTTCAAAATACTTTGAGTATTTCCCTACCACAGATTGACACATAAATCTATTAAACAATCAGAAAACATGCACAAGCGTAACGGCAAGCTATAAAGCTTCCATCTTGCGAGCGACGATTAGGCTGGGCGCGTTTCTCCCAGAGGAGATTTTGGCTTGAATTTACGTTGTGCTTCGTACCTAAACATGACTTCTTGAAAGAACTTGACACGTTCTGCCTGACTGACTGCAGTATCTGCTCTCCGTTCTTTCCACCTTTTCTGTATGCGTCAAAGAAATGGCTGACAGTATCAAGTGCCATCTTGAGTTGAATGAGCTCGTCACGCAAAATAATATATTGGGAAAAGATTGCGTGACAAGCTAAGTAACTTCGTTCCGAGGACCTTTTCCCTTTGCTTTGGGGAAAGATCCTGGGAACGACGCCAAAACTAACTTGAGGCCCTTAAAAATAAAGACAAAGAATATACATCTCTTCATACACCAAAACTTAAACGAAATAAAAATAATTACATGATTCTCTTCGACCATGAAATAAAAATAGAAATTGACCAGATTAAATCCTAATTGAAATTTAAGAAGCCTAGCCCCGAGAGGCCTGAACTCTTATTAAAATGATGCAATATCTGCAGGATTTAAAAGATTCGGTACCTCAAACTTTAATTTTAATAAAGCACACAACGAACCCTTATTCTGGATTCCGAGTTCCTGATTTTTTATTAACCCTACCCGGAAAATACTTTTGTTTTTCTCACGTTTGTCACTGCCGTTTCCGTTTTGTTTCGTCAGATGTCTGCATCATCATCCAAACATCTGTTTTTGACCTC
>NC_090891.1:28786700-28789200 GCF_036669925.1 Montipora capricornis | reverse complement strand
TTCCATTGTCATCACTCTGATCAGGTACTTCCTCTGCAAAACCTTTCTCTACATATTCGTTGATCGCTGTTTTGTAAGCCTTAGCTTTCACAGGGTCTTGCCTTAACTTTCTTTCAACACTTTCCAGGCGTCTCAAAGCTTGTGCATAATTACTTTCTAGCTTTGGAGGATCTCGTTTCCATGGTAGTCGCACCTCATAGTTATGTCCATCAAAGTTCAATCCTCTATTGAAGTCAGCAACAGCACATTCTTCCTCTTGTGACATAGCAGGGTCCTCGATCTCTGCAATACCAATTGATTCCAGTTCCCAGAATCTTTTCAATGTTTCGTTAACTCCACCGTTTTCTACAACTGTCAGCATGGATGAAGTTTGTCTTGATTGGCGTTTTACTTGTCCCGTGACAATCCAGCCGAGGCAAGATTCCACAGCAACAAGTGACTCCCTGGAACTACCTCTCTTACAGACCCCAGTCACAAATGAGTAGTAGTGGTCTGCACCAATAAGAACATCTACTTGAACTGAACCACGAGGATAACTGTCTGCAAGAGTTAAGCCTTGAAGATGAGAGTTCTTATGGAAGTCCATCTGTACTGGCCCGAGAGGATTACAAATTTTGGAAATAGAAAGGGCCTCTATCTCCATCTTTGAATCTCCCTTAATTGGTGAAAGGGTAAATTTCACTCTTTGGAATCTCTTCGTTTCGCTGGTTTCCCCACCTAGCGTTGTGACACTTAATAGCTCTGAGGGACCTTGCAGGTCAAGGGCCTCTGCAATGTTCTTTCGTATATACGAACGTTGACTCCCTGAATCTAGTAAGATACGGACTGTCATTTCTTGACCCTTAACAATTAACCTGGCCAATGCTGTCGGTAGGAGTGTTTCTCTCATAGGTAATGCAGGCTTAGTTGAAGCCAATCCACTTAAACTAGTGTTGCTTAGGTGCCGAGGTGTAACAACTGACTGCTGCCCATGCAATAACCAGTGATGTCGGTGACCACAATTCGCTACAGAACACTTAGGATGGCGACAAATTCTGGAGAAGTGCTTGTGGTTGCTAGGTTTTAAACAATTGAAACACAGTTTGTTCTCTTGCACTAGTTTCCATCTGCCATCAAGTGATTTTTCATTAAACATTGGGCAATTTTGTGAGTCATGATCTGCCTTGCAGAAATTACAATTTGGCTGTGTTGGAGGGCGTGTTTCACCAAGTAGTGCAGAAGCAGTATACATCTCATTCTCACCACCCATTTTGGGAGATGAAGACTTTCTTCGGTTTTCTTTACCTTTATCAAAACTGTGATTGCCTGGGGCGATGTTCCCATTTGAACTTCTTTCTCCTGCTTCTTTGGACACAACTTGTCGGTTAAGAAATTTAAAGAACAATTCAAGGCCTATTTCATCTTCTTGAGTGTCTGCAAGTGTCAACTCCCATTTTTCCAATAACTGAGGTGGTAACTTTGTCTCAAAAAGGGGTAACAAAATACATCCATGGTTCATTGGATCTTCTCCAAGAGCCTCCAAAGCTCTAGTTCTGTTCATAAAGGTATCATAGAGATCTCTGAGGGAGGATGCATTAACAACTGACCTAGCATCCATCTTGATGACAGATTTCACTAGAAATGAGATGATCATACGTTTTCGTTCATACCTGTGTTTAAGGCATTCAACAGCTGCTTCATAATTTGCTCCGGTTACTTCATATCCGTCTATTGCTTTCAAGGCATTTCCAGTTAGCACCGAGCGTAGATAAGTAAACTTCTGAACATTTGGTAAATCAACATTGTTATGCACTGCAGCTTCAAACTGATCCCAGAAGTTTTGAAATTTCAACACATCGCCATTAAACTTTGGCAACTCAATTCTCGGTAATTTCAGATTTGAGGATACACGACTGTCACTGTATGCAATATCCTTCGAGGAGTGATCTCCCACATCGCAATCTTTATTTAGGAATTCATGAGCAGCATCCACAGCTTTATCTACTTCACTCAGAATTTTTCCCCATCTTCGGAGTTCCTCCTCCATCATATCCTCTGCAACAAGCGCGATTAATTCATTTCTCAGTTGAAGATAATTCTCACGGTACACAGTTAGCCTTTCAATTCTCAACTGCACTTTGATTTTGTTGCTTGCATTTTGACTTAGATACAAAATATCCTGAATCAACGCATCCATATCCATTTGCAAGGCTCTGGCTTTACGTCTAATCGAACTAACCTCCTGAATTTCAACTTCACTTTTCACTTGAAGAGGTTCCTTCGAAGCCTCGGCGAAATTCGAACCTTCCTTTAATTCTGGTGCAATGAAATTTGACTTCGAATCACGCTGAGCGTTCACTAACCTTTCCAGTAAGCCTTTTCTCTTTCCAGTAGTCGGCAATCCCTTTTTTCCAAGCATTTCACGAATTTGAGTGAGAGTTGAGATAAGTCTTCCATTTTGCTTGAGGAACCGGTGGCCATGTGGTTGCAACTGATGACCTTGCAAAGAATTACAAATTTA
>NC_090891.1:28774200-28781700 GCF_036669925.1 Montipora capricornis | reverse complement strand
TCGACAGAATGGCATACATTTTATCACATCTCCTTTTATACCTGCGAGGTGAGACCGCTGAGAATAGTATTTTATTCTCACCGTTCTCTCTCTCACGCTTGCTTGAGATTGGGCATCGACAGTCTCTATGTTAAAGCGTGTCCTAAAGTCCCAAAACACAGGACCAGAGGACATTCCCGTTCTCAGTCTCCCAAACTCAAAGCCCCCATCCTAAAAATCACAACATGACGTAGAATAATTAGGAAGTGTGTGGAAAGGCGGATACAAAGTTTTTCAGACGGTTGATTTCAATGTCGTTCTCTGTTAGAGCCAACGTCGCTGAACAGTCTGCAGACAACAAATGAAATGGACTGTCTATACGAAGAACCTCCGCCAGTTTCATGTTGTAAATAGCAGCTTCTTTGTTGTTCCACCCTACATGAGACATGATGTCCGCCAACTGGGAGCCAGATAATGCTAATGTTATAGCTGAGCCCGAACGGAAGCTGTGCAGCGTTTCTCCGTCGTCGATGTGCGCTTCTTTCAAATACAGCGTCAAGCGAGCCTCCGCTGAACAGCTTCAAGCGAAAAGGCTTGTTCACAATATGACCTTGATGATTGGTTGGACGAAACAAGAAGCCGTTAGTTACGGAAACCTGTAACTCAGAGGCTACGGCTACATATGTTTCAATGGCTTTAACTGGACACAACTCAGGGTTAGGATGTTGCCGAATTCCGAATACATTGGAAGCGCCATCTCGCAGGGTTTTTCCCCATACATGATTAAACAACAGCCCATCGCCCTGGGGAAAACTCAAGATCTCTTCTGTTCTTACCATGCCCAGATCTGAACCACGATCACCACTAAAGAATAATGCTTTGAAAAACGCCTGGTCTCGCGCCAATACAAATAGGCCGGATGGGTTAATCGGCCGCTCCGCAATTTTCCGACTCATATAGCGGAGGGAGGCTTTTTTCAGATGTTCTTTACGGTCATCTATGGCCTGAAGGTTTACAGAGATTTTGGAACTGGGGACCTTTTGAGGGACCGTCTTCCTGCGATAGCCGCACATCTGGCAGAAAAGGAACAGGTTGTCATTGGGATGGCCTGCAGGAAGGACACGACACAGCCGGAACAAACGCTCGCATAGCGGCTGAAGGAAGGTCCTAAAGAATATGAAAAGATATGGAAAAGGGATGTATCCTGTCCATTTTGTTGAAATTAATTTATTTATTTTATTTCACTTTAAATTTATTATTATTATTTATTGTATTTCCATTTTGAATATATAAATATATGTGTAGGTACAAAACTAACTGTGAAAAGACATAATTGTGAACAATTCTTTATTCACAGCATTCATTTCAATTTGCATAGAAGGAAGTACTGAAGCAGACCAAAAGGGCGAAAAAACATACTTGAAAACATATAAAGTTTGCTCGGAGAGTTGTTTGCTTGATTATTTCCTCCATTCTGCAAGTGATAATTGTTCATACAAAGATATGCTTTAAATTACAAAGTCATTGTTATATCGTAGGATATTAGCGTGAAAGCCCTAGCCAAGAGGCACCACTTGCTTATCAGAGACGGAACACCCAGAGATCCTAAGGGATAGGCCAATTGTTTAAAAATCCATTCTTACACGGCGTGAGGAGAGCCCCAACAGTTCCAGCAACAGCTAAGAGGTATCGTGAAGAACATGAGGATGCTAATAATGGCCACCAAAAACGCCTTGGGCACACGTCGGGTACTACGATGGTGTACCACAGTCGCAAGCTTCTCATATACTTGATAACATGAGGTATCAGGCAGATGGGTGGGAAGACGTATGGGTTCTTTAATACAGAGACATGGTAGAGGTCAGGAGACTGTGCGAACATGTTGACTCCCAGAGATCCCGGGAGAAGATTCTCAGAGAAGAACGGCAACTTAACACCCGATAAGTCAGATTGGGCGTTTGAGGGACGTGCCATAAGGTCCACAGAGTGTCCATTTTGGCCGCCATAAAATTCTTATACTACCATCCATAGAGATGGGCACAATTTGGCATCCTGCAGGCTAAGGCATCGCGAGAAGGAGTCGGTCTGGTTCTGGGAACTAGGGACAAAGGCAAGGTGCAAATCGATATTGAAGGCACCTGAAAGCGATTGAGAATGAGAACCCTGTCGGTTCCATGAACGGATCAGAACCAAACTGTCGACAAAGACGTCGACCCATGAGTTTTCGATGGTTTCAGCGAATGACTCAAGGACGTAATTTAATGCCAAGGTCTCCTTAGTGACGATATCGGCTTGTATTGTTGAGGCTTCCCAGTAATCACGAACATTCGCTTCAATGGCATTCGGGCTCAACGCACCTCCCCAAGCGAAGCGAGATGCGTCGGAGAACAGCCCGACATATGTGTGTTTTTCAGATCGCCAAGGAAGAAACCCGTCCCAGGACTCAAGGAAGAGCCAGTGCTCAATCTCATTCCTCAGGGCTGGAGCCATCTTTACTGGTCGCGAAGAGCGAGTAGCGCGAGACACAGCTAGGTTAATTTCATTAACATAAAGCCTTGCACCCGGAACTGCCAAGCTCAGAGACATGCATTTTCCGCTGAGCCTTTGCAGAGTTAATATATCTAAGGTGTCACGAGGTAATGTCTCCTTGACGACACGAAGAAACTTTTCCTTTTTGAGAGGCAACAAAGTAAAAGCCTGTAGTGCCGAATCGATGACAAAACCAAGGTATGGGACCTGCTTTTGAAGGGTAAGTTTAGACTTTGCCAGGCCTATAACGTAGCCAAGGGAAGTTAAGATGTAACACCTGAGGAAAATACCTGCGAGTGCCAGAGCAAAATTTACTTTATCCCCAGAAGCGAGAGCTTGATAGGCGGATGGCAAGTTCAGTGCCACCCGGAAATGATAATTGGCCATTATGGCGGTCGTCAATGTGCAATGATGACGGAATGTTCCACGAACGCAGCTTACGCGACGCGACAAGACCAGTCGTATGATAAATGTATGCGGAGGATTTCCAGCCGAAAGGAATACACTCACTCACAAAGTACCAGCCTCCCCACTGGAAACGACTGGAAGGGTGAGGCTTGATGTGGTCGTATCCAGACTTATCATCACATACTGTCTAATAAAATCCTTTATCAACATACTTAGGCAAACGTTGAACGCTATCCAGGGAAAAAGGACGGTCTTCGATCCAGATATTAAGGAATCTATCATCGTTACAGAGACGCGGCTTGCTAGGCTCTACCGTAAGAGGCAAAACGAGGTGAGGTGGGATGCATTCTCCAACTTTGCCCCACAAAGAAATAGCGCCAGAACGCAAACGGTCCTGGAGTGTATCAGATATAAACGAGGCAAAAGGCTTGCATGATGGGTGATTGGGAAGAATACAAAGTGGTGGACTGCTACACTCATAATTCTTTCCTTTGTAACTACCTTTGAACGGCCAAAAAAATTTTGTTACGTCTACACTGTTATTAATCCAGTCACGGACTTCAGAGAAGCGCTTGTCGTTCAGATCATCTAACAAGGTATTCCATTGTGACGCATGGCGATGAAGTTCCCCCGCCCGGAAATGATCTGGATCTCGGAAAACAAAGCGAGACATATCCGCCAATACATTTCCTTGCAAGACTTGGGCGATATCGTCATCAGAGATATGGGCATTGTTCGCCATCCCATGGGCGCTATCAACAACAGATCCACCGATGTTTATCCACTGAAATTCATTAATGCTAACCGCGTTGGGGTTGAGACAAGGACACATTTCCCAGTCGTGAAAGCAAGGGTTCACGAGCTAAAGTGAAAAGAAAAAGAGAAATTGTGGGCCCAGGGAATGACAAACTCAGCCCCGGTTATCCGAAAGGGCAAGTGAGCTTCCCTTTGTGAATGTCATCCGAGGGAAAAAAGGGAGATAAAAAATTGATAAACAAAGTTTTATAAGGTAACGCCTAACCTGGGAGAGGGGGGAGTTGGGTAGAACATACACATATAGATATAAAGAAGAGATATGGTTATGGTGTTGGGTTGACTTTAATAGAACCCAAACTCATACAAAAGGAGGGTATTGCTACTGAGTTGCCGGTTGGGGTTGGTTTTGACCTGAACCGCTTGAAGGAACATAGCGGGCCGTCGGAGATCGCTTCCAACATTGTGTAGACTTGTGGCCGGGGGTTCTGCACCTATAGCAGGTGACTCGAGGATTGGAAGAGGAAAACCTTTGATTACCTCTCCCCTGAGTACGAAAATATAGCACAGGACGTGTAAATGACTTATCGACTTTAGAGATGGCATCAAAGATCCTTGTAAACTCTTTATCTGCCAAAAGAGCCAGGAAGTAAGCCTTAAATTGCTCTTTCGACACATGGATTTTCTCCCTGAGGGTGGTTGCAATGATGTCATAGCTGGCCGCCTTTGCATGGCCAGTGGTCTTCGCCACAGTGACGAGCTCTTCTGCGAGGCGCACTGCTTCATATTTGTCGAAGTCTTCTAATCGGCGGCTACCATAATGGATTATGCGGTTTATCAACGCCTGTACAGAGGTCCCATGCGCATTCTCTAAAAACTTAATCCTCGCTTGCAAAGCCTAAGTATGGAAAAGAAAAGGGAAAGGGGGAGTGAAGCGATTGCATTCGATGCCAAGGGGAAAAATTAAAAATTATTATACTGACAGCGCGAAATACTCAAAGAAACATCATCAATATATTTTCAATCTGTTGCAAAATTATTGAGTGCTGCTTTCCATACTAGTCTTTGATGATAGAAATATTAAAAAATGAATACATTGTGCTAGATAAATAAGCCGGGTAAATCGGCAGCGCACCTCTTATTCCAACATGATTGGAATTTAAATGTAACAATAAGCATAGAACAACACGAAAATAAAACAATTAAAGTGAGACAAGCATTCAGGAATGAAAACAACAATTCAAAATTAAGAACGAAAATTAAACAAGGATCGCACTAAAACAATAACCGGCCCTTTGCTGGAGTACGCGTCGAAGTAAACAAACAGAAAATCCGCGGAGCTAGAGAAGAACGAGAATAACGCATATTCATCAGGGCGTAATGATTAAAAGGGAAAGTGAACTTCAAGTTGCCCACAAAGCTAAAAACGTAAACGTTTAGAAGCAGGGCATAACATAACCAGGAAAACTTCTAACTGCCCGCAAAAGGTTAAGCTAAAAGTTTCAGTGGGGCATAAAGTGAAAAGGAAAGTGAATTCTAAATCGCCCGCAAAGAAGAAGTTACACGTTTCAAAGCAGGACACAACAAAACTTAGAAGCAAGATTAAAACAGCCCGCAAAGCAACTAAGCCAAACGTGATCAGCAGGGCATGAAATACATAAAAAGCCAACGTAAAAGTGCCCGCGAAGCCTGAAAGCTACACGTTTTGAAGCAGGGCACAGTATATAACCGAAACTGGAAACAAACTTAAAATTGCCCGCGAAGCAACCAAGTTACCCGTTTCTATGCAGGGCATAACATGCATGAAAAGCCAACTTGAAGTTGCCCGCGAAGCTTGAAAGCTACACGTTTACCAGCAGGGCACAAAATAAACTGGAAATAAATTTAAATCTGCCCGCGAAGCAACTAAGCTAGACGTAATCAGCAGGGCATAATAGAAACTGGAAAATCAACTAAGAGTTGCCCTCAAAGCTAGAAAGCTACACGTTTCGAAGTAGGGCACAAAAAGTGTCAGCAACAAACTTCAGTAAACTTGCTAGCAAAGCAGCGAGGCTGCCCGTTATCAGCAGAGCAAAACAGGAACTGTAAGTCAAGCAGGTCAGAATGTGACCTTGAAGAGTTCAACTTAAAATTGCCCGCAAGGCAACCAAGCCACACGTTATCAGCAGGGCAAAATACAAAACCGGAGCCGAGAATTGCCCACTAAGCTAAAAACTAAACGTTTTGAAACAGGGAATAACACGAACTGAAAATAAATTCAAAACTGCCACGGAAATACAATATGCAAGAACACGTGCTGGAAACGTCAAAACAAAACGCTGAACAAACCTCTAACGTAACCTGTTCCCCTGCGGCGTTTTGACCAGGATTTGGATTAGCAGGCTCTTCTTGGTTCTGTGGAGGTGGAGGCAGCGGCGGATGCGCGACGGCGACTGCTTGAGCAGCTTGAAGGTTTTCGCCTGCCGGAACCTGTGGAACTTGTTCGCCCTGGTCAGCCATTTCTAAACTGCAGCTACTCGCTTGATTGACAGAATGGCATTCATTCTATCACATCTCCTTTTATACGAGCGAGGTGAGACTTCTGAGAACAGTTGACACTACAGCTGCCCTAGTCGTCACGCAACGCTCCTCCCCACAAAACGGCTGTGTACCAGGCTACAGCTGCCCCAACTTTTAAATATAGTTTACAACAACAACAACAAAATTGGTTGTTCACAGAATTCAATGTGTCCAGGAGGGCCCAGGTGAAGGAATGTCCAATGTCCAGGTGTTGGAATGACCAACACTCAGGGTCTTTAAATAACTGAGGAGAAAGTGCTGCCTTTGTAATTACATCTGCAAATGGTTAGACTCTCTAGTCTTCTCGGATACGAACGATAAGCCGGAGGTCCCGTCTCACAACCCTTCAATGTTCATAATCCTGTGGGACGTAAAAGAAGCCTCACACTTGTCGCAAAGAGTAGGGCATGTAGTTCCCGGTGTTGTGGTCTGTCTTCTGTGGTATATCATGGTTGGGAGGGTAAAAAGGGCGCACTTAATTTGGAGCCTCGCTCTGTTGTGCGACCCCCACCACAGCCTGTTTCTCTGTTGTGGTGAAAGTGATTAAATGAAATAGAAACTAAAGGAAACGTAAGGTCAATTTTTACAGCAATGTGGCCACCGTTTTTGAAAATGTAACAATATTATTGCTGTCAAGAAACTTTTAGTGTAATTTCTGGTGTGAAATTTGCAAGAAAACCTAACTATTTTCTACGTATTCGTGTCTTTGATCGTACGGTAAAAGTGGCGCAAGAAAAACATTGGGACTAAACTGTCATGAGCGGTAGCTGTAGTGTATCCTTTTTGCATGGAAAACTGCTTGTCATACTTTTTCTAAATCCTTTCCCAAAAAAACTCTGAAGTGGTGAATCTCAAAAATTCGGATTTAAATTTGATCCAAAGTATCCTCCTCAAGTGTGGATACATTGGATTCATGATCGTTGAATTCAAGAATCCGTTTCCGGGTTTTCCCAAAAAAACGCACCCTATGTGTCTGGTGTATTTATACGCTGAGGCACTAATTTGGACTCTGTACAGATATCAAATCAAATCTTAGGTTGGTATTTTGGGGAGAGGGGAAACCGTAGTACCCGGACAAACATGTGATGCCAAGTCTAACCCGGGTCACATTGGTGGGAGGCGAGCCCTGCCTTCCGCACCACTGCGACGCCATCCCTGGAAGAAATTAAACAAGTATATATCAGAGATTTCAAGAAATTAAGTAAATGACCCAATAATTTTCGAAGAAAATAGCTATCGCTACGACTGCAAATTGATTTTGCCATTTACAAC
>NC_090891.1:28756700-28764200 GCF_036669925.1 Montipora capricornis | reverse complement strand
ATAACTATTTCACACTCAAGGATCACAGGTATCTATTTTTGGGGGTCTGAGGCCTTATTTAAAGAGAAGAAAAAATGTGTGGCTAATCTAGCCCTTTTACTCAATCAATTAAATATATTACATATCAATACAGTAAATCTCTGTTTCATATTGTTTTCAAGGTGCCAAGGTGTCACCACCAAGCCGGCCACTTCTGCTGAATAATTTTCAGGGTCAAATATTGTTAATCCCTCCTACATGATTCAGTTTTTCATACATGTACTATCTGGCTGTTTCTGTGATCAAAGTTTTTAACTTCACCCGGAGCCTGTTTCATTTGTTAACCTTATTTTGGGGTTGAGAGTTTGCTTGAGTTTGTAAATTTCTCTCCCTTGTTCTACAGACAAATCCTACAGTATTCCCCTCAAACTACCTGCTAATTAGTGAATGTTTTAGTTAGTGGAGAGAAACCCCTTCTTGTAAGGAGGATTCTTCTATCAACAACAATTAAGAAAGCTACAAAGGTTGCTACTAAGGTTAACTGCTGCTTCATGTATTACTATTAAATAACCAATCTTAATTTAACTTGGACATTACTTCATCTATAATTTAATATGGCTCTTTCTTGGGGCACCAGACACAAACGGTAACATAATTATTGTTTAACCACTGTTTGCAAGACATTATATTTTGGTGTGATATTGTTTCTTGTCGCCTGTTTCCATTATTTTATGTCATTTGTATTTCATACACAAAGTAGATGTTTTTGCCAGACATTCAGACTCCCCTCAGAGGGTTTTTGATTCAAATGCTTAACCACTTTGCAAAATTCCAGTCTTATTGATAATTGAGTTATAGAGCCTATAATCCAAAAAAATACATTTATCACTCTTTTGTAAAGGTCATTCAAAAAATGAGGGCGATAGCATTTATGACTTTGTAATATCTTGTCTCATATTTAGATTATGCAAATTAGAAGATTTGCAATGTCACACTGTGTACACAATGTGGAAGGCAGAACATTTATTTTCAGATAATTAATGGTAATAGGTAACAATATTTAGCTCTATTTTCTATTTTGTTTTGAAAATAGCATGTTACCATTTCTGCTTGTGAGAGCTAACCATAAATAGGCTTACCAAATTCTCTTGACACTAACTATATATACAACTCTTCATACTAACTAGTAAGCAACGAGGGTATGTCATTTAGCCTGAGGTGCACTCTGGTCTGCCTGTGTTCAGTAAGCTCTCAATAATGACAACCCAAATCCTGTGCCAATAATTTCTCTGAACGTGACCGATTTATAAAGACATAATTAAACCTTGCACAACTATTGTACTCACAGTAAGGCACATAATTAGCTCAATTATCATTCAACTACAAAAAATATTGTGGTAATCAGTGGCGGATCTAGACCTTGAGCTAAGGGTGGGGGGTTGCTTGCCCTGCCGGCTTTTCCTCCTGCGGTAAGGTAGTTTTGAGGTAAATGCAAGCATTGTGATTGGTTCTTTCTTGGTTGGGATTTTGCTATGATGACCATTTCTTTGGAAGCGGTCATAAGCTGTGTAATTTTTGTTTTTGAAAAGCCACAAATTCAAGAAACAACCATGGCCCGAGTACCATATGATAAACTACTTTCTAACTAAGCTTGCCCAAGCCATACTGAGGAGTATTGCACCTTGGTCATTTTTGTATGGACCTCGCTGCACTCATCTTTAGTTCCACAATGTTCAACCAATATTCCCCAGTATCGCCCTCCAGTTCGGTTAGTAAGAGCTTAATATTTCCAAGTTGTTACTTGTATTTTGACTTGCCTTTTGGTTCCTTCAACACACAGCATGAGTCGTGAAAATACTCACCAGAATATAAACAAAATGTAAAAAAAAACCATGGCTTATAATCTTTTCCATGGAAATGGCTTGTATGGCAAAGTCCTGAACAAGAATTAGCACCAATCAAAACACTTGGAATTACCTAAAGACCATAGGTTATAGCAGAGAACCAATCAAGAACAGAGGGAAAATGTTTGTTACATTAACATCAGCTATGTGTCTGGAACATCTGAAGAATTTTTTTCCTTGTTCCAATAAAAGTCGTCTGTGATGTCCTGTAAAAACAATTCTTCGAGTGAGTCGCCGATCTCAACACTTGCCGCCATTTTGAAAAGGCTTTTTAGTAGATCCCAGTCTACTGCATCACACCTTTTTGCTCGGACCCGCTCGTTTCACCGCCCGGTCTCTTTCCGCGCTGGCCCTATTGTTCATTTTAGTACTTAGCGCACGCGCTCGATGCATGACGTGGCATGTGAATTTGCGTGCGCTGTAAGGATGTGCAGAAGCAATGGGCGCCAACGTCCTAAGGAGGCTCGAAAGGGTTTTCGGCTGAGCGCGCGCATAAGCCACACACGCAATTCTAAGCTGCTCGCGTCAGCTCATGATTCAAAGTGGGTTACCAGAAATAAATAAATACCGCTAGATTCGCTCACCTTTCTTCTAATTCCTATACATATGGAATATAAATAGACATCTCCTATTCACGAAAACAACGAAAATTGTACACAAACGGTTTCATGGTCACTTAATCAACCCATTTATTTTGGTATCAACTTAAATAATTCCCAGTGATGGCAAAGACAAATTCAAGACTGCAATATGCTGCTTCAAAATATTTTCATTACACGCACGTGGGTATCTTGATATGTTGTTGATGCTTTCACCCAATTTCATTCGTGCATCTACAAAATGCTTGTTCTTAACACATAAAAATGGGATTATTTTGTATGTGTGGGTACAAACCTTTTAATGCTTTCTTGAGCCCTGTTACCATTTCATGGAGAAATGTTTGGTCATCTGCCATCAATTCTGGCATCTGGAAATTGTCATTGCAGCTGGATACTTGTTCATGCTCCGTGTTTATAAGACCTGATGCTGCAGTTAGACGACGTAAAACACTTGTAAATCATCATAGTCTGATTTGTTTATAAAGTTTTTAGCCGAGGAGGTACTAATCAGCATGTGGTAATTTTAAGAATACATTAATTGAAAATGCATGATCACATAGACATAATACTCTTATGTGTACCTGTATCAAGTTTTTAAGAAGTAACTTGGATTAAACCAATGCATGTACCATATCTAATGTAGTCAGCTGCATAAGGAGTCAGCATGGAGAAAGGGATTCTGTAAGCCCTCTTTTGGCAGGTGTCTTTTCTTTTCATTAAGTCTCCCATTGTTCCTTCTGGTGCCTCATTGAAATAAATGCCAATAGTTTTGGCATCTGGGACAATTTCTGTGTAACACATCTCCTTTAAGGTTATGTTCAAGGTTACATTAATCATCCTTAATGTGGCAGTAAAAAATAAAAACAAATGATGCAATAATTATTATATAATTTGTTTCACGCATGTTAATGATCTATAATATGACTGGGTTTCTTCAGGGTGTTTTCACAGTCTTGCTACTTATGGCTACAATCATCAATGGTAACTTACAGCATGTGACAAATTAGCAAAGCTATCCACCATTGATGCCATGATGGCCACAGCTGGGACTTTGTTGCCATTCACATTGGTGACAGTTACCTTGGGGTTGAGCCAGGTAAGGATCTGGAAAACAGGCAGATATGCATATAATTATATTTCATTTTGCAATTTTATTAACAAATCACCATTTTAACGGAAATTTAATAGATAATTCTAGAAGTGTAATTTCTTAACCATTGACGAGACCTAAGGGTATCCCATTGATGAGTAAAATCGTCTGGCATTACACGGAGTAAATTATATAGGTATATGGGCATATCAGTGTGTTTCAGGGGTTAAAGGGTTACGAAATAAATTAAATCCAAATTGTGCAAGTTTATTTACAAGTTGTTGTTCACAATTAAGTCAACTCACCATTTCCTTGTTCCTCTTCACTGCATCAACAATGGATGCCTCTAACCTTTCCAGAGTCAACAACTCTTTTAGGCTGGCATCCTCAGTCAATGAGTCATGGATTATGTACTTTATTGTACTCTCTGTTGCGCCATCCTTTCCAATGGATAGTCGCATCTAAAGAAATTTAAATTTAAATTTTAAATTTCCAGAGCTTTAAAGAGATTAGTGTTGTCAATGGAAGCAAGATAATTGAATGTTAATTCCTTTAATAACAGATCAATTCCAACACCCAGTGATAACTGACAATTATTTTAACATTACCCATGAAAGCCAAATTTAAACTCATTAAGACCTTTATGATGGAATGGGTATTGTTTGCATCCATGTTCTTTAAGCTAAGGAAAATTTGCGCTTGTTTGTTTTTGTTCAATATTTGCTACTTGCCTAACCTTGATATTTCGGGTGAGTTTGACGACAGCATCACTCCAGCTCGAGGAGCACTCATGCCCTCTTTGTTTGAACCCGAGAGTAAATGACCTTGCACTTGAAGAAGAAATTCAGCAAATGTTCTGTTAATTTCAGGGTCGTCTATGAATACAACACCATTGGTTGATGTCAGGCTCTGCCGCATTTTACTGAAAAAGTAATACAGTCACTGTGGATAAATGGCAACAATTGAAACCAAGTTACATTATTGTAAAAGGAAGAGAACAAAAATCAGTGATAATCAACTGGGCACTTTCTAGTAATTTACAAATAAAACTGTCTTTGTAATGCCAATTAATTTTTTATTATTCTTATAGAGATTGCACAAACACAAAAATACTGAAGCATGACTGTTAATCATGAAGGTAAGCTACATGTAACTTACGCAGAGGTGCCACAGAGAAGCTGGTTTCCACCACTAAGAAACATCATGTGGACTGCTTGGGATTCCATGTCCAAGTGCTAGTAAATATAAGCTCATTGACTTTCCAACACATTTGGTATCGGAGAAAATCATGCCCAATTAACTTTCAGCTGTTAAGTGGTCAAACATACCCAGTTATTAAGAGATGAACAATCATTGACGACACAAGAATTATGTAATTGCAGTCTGGCTGTGCTGATATGTCTGTCTTCTATATTAAAATAAGGAAAATGAACAAAACAAATCACAGAAACTTGAGAATTTCAAACCAGATAAAAATCTAAACAAGAAAATGTTTCCAAGCAATATCCAAGTATGAAGTAAATCATCAAAACCATAGGCAGCCCAAGCTCGCGTCACTACAGACAGCCGTTGAGAATTTAAACGCATTAAAAGACTTTGTATGGGAAATAAAATACAGTCGATTGTGAAGCCTAAAAAATGCTCAATTTAACTTTCATTCAATAAAATGAATCAAAATGACTCACCTCTGGTGTATTCTTGTGCCTTTTGGAGTTTATTTTACAGTTTTGGGAAGTCCGTGTTTTAAATGTTGTTGGGGTTAAAGTGAAAAGTATTATTCTTCATTCAAAACACAGTATTACATTTACATAATTCTTCTTTTACTCATCATCATCCACTAATACTGTTAAATCATTTTAGATGGTCTGGAATAAATTTATTGAGAGTATTAATGTGCAGATGGTCACACAAAAGCTTAGACTGTACTAAAGGCATAGACAAGAAAAAAAAGTTAATATACTTTCCTATTCTTCATTTACCTGAGGAGACAACTTTCCCTCCAAGAAGAAAAGTACCCCCACCAAAAGCACTCCTGAGGGAGTCTATAAATCGTTGTTTGGAGTCAAAAGAGTTGATGTTAAGTGTGACTGTCCTTAAAAATAAACAAGTAAAATTATAATAACTGCCTTGAACAAAGGAAGTAAAATATAACGTCAAGCTGTGTTCAAAACACTTAAGGACGTTCGCGCTACATGTTTGCTACACTATGTGTGCTACACTTGATATGCTTCCTACATTTGCTACACTACACGTGCTACACTTGCCACTACTCTTGCTATGCTTGCTACATTTGCTACACTTGCCATGCTTGCTACATTTGATGGCACAGTTTTGAGAGCACTCGCCCTCCACCAGTGTGGCCCGGGTTCGATTCTCAGATCCGGCGTCATATGCGGTGTCTGACATTTGCAGACTGGCTACAAATAGCGCTGATCGATAAACAGTATTTAAGTCTAAACACCCATCTCAAATAGCGCTGATAAACAGCATTTAAGTCTAAAAACCCATTTTAAAACGGTTAGCTTTCAATAATTGAAAGCTAACCGTTTTCAAATGGGTTCTTAAGCTTAAATACTGTTTATCAGCACTATTTGAAATGGGTTCTTCGGCTTAAATACTGTTTTTTCAGCGCTATTTGAAATCGGTTCTTAGACTTAAATACTGTTTATCAGCGCTATTTGTAGCCAGTCAGTTCGGTTAACTACACTTTTCATGAGATCGTGTGAAGAAGAAAGCACTCGTTTACTGATTAATCCTAAGCGCTCGGTTCAGTGATTAGGCCTAAGCATTCTCGTAAAATTTTAGCTTTCACGTTGCGGTGGCAGTGCGTTTTGCTGGTTGGCCTTTAACAGTTTTCATTCATTCTTCCTTGGAAGGGAAGAAGAGAGACCCTGGGAGCGAGGTTGTCATCGACTACGGGACTGCAGACAGCGGTGGCAGTTCATTTTAGTGCTTGTCCTTTAACATTTTGCATTCAAAGACTACGGGACTGCGGACCGTGGTGGCAGTTGACTTTAACATTTTGCATTCAAAGACTACGGGACTGCAGACCGTGGTGGCAGTTGACTTTAACATTTTGCATTCAAAGACTACGGGACTGCGGACCGTGGTGGCAGTTCATTTTAGTGCTTGCCCTTTACCATTTTGCATTCAAAGACTATGGGACTGCGGACCGTGGTGGCAGTTCATTTTAGTGCTTGCCCTTTAACATTTTGCATTCAAAGACTACGAGACTGCGGACCGGGGTGGCAGTTCACTTTAACATTAGGGACTTTAAAGTGCCCCTGTGACCAAAAAATCAAGAGGCCATTTCCGAGTTCAAGTCTGCATCCTCTTCAAAGCGAGTCTAAGTGTGAAGTATTTGTTATGGTAATTAGTTCTACTTTACATATGAATGAAAACTAATTTTCATAACAAAAACTTCGCACTTAGACTCGCTTTGAAGATGAGGCAAGGAAGAACTTGGAAATGGCCTATTCATATTTTTCTTTCGATTTCAAAACTATGTTAACAAAACACTAAGTGACCCACGTTTTAAGCCTTGATTTCAAAAAGACACCTCTTTATTTTAACTGTAATTTTCCTATTTAATGGTCTGCCATTACTAACATTATGTTCTTGAGAGAGCTGGATCGAGGAGAAAATGACGTCAAAGGCTCACCAGTTTAAGAATGCAATACGTGTGCACGCTGTAGAATTAATATGCAGCACAGGGATTTTGGTTCCCTGCTAGCAAAGGTCTCTCACGAAGAGGCAAAATGAGAGGATGGAGAGACCTCTGCCGTCTCTCCATCCTCTCATTTTGATTTTCATTTTCATTTTGAATGAAGTGAAAACTAATTTCAATTGATAGTTAGTTTTCACTTCATTCAAAATTAAAAACATGTTTAGTACTCCTGTTGCTCTAAAATCCATGGTAGTTTACCAA
>NC_090891.1:28724200-28746700 GCF_036669925.1 Montipora capricornis | reverse complement strand
AAAGAAAACATATACACAATAGACCTAATCGGCTAACTCAATGTTGTACCCAATTCAAATCTCCCAAGATTAAGATTCTTTGTGTATTGTATTTGCATTATAATGTACCATTCATATTTAAATGATATGGAAATACCTGAAACAAAACGTTTTTTTTCCAAAGGGTTTGAATTGGGTACAACATTGAGTTAGCCGATTAGGTCTATAACAGGAGTTTTCTCGAGGGTGATTTTTCTGTAAAAGTACCTCTTTTTCTTTGCCAGGCTCTGCAGGTTCTTATATTTTTGGGTATTTTTAAAATGCCAAATTTCAGCCTGTACTAGGTTCTTATATGTGAGTTTGTACTGTATGCATTATTCCCTAAAATAGAAAACTAATCCAGGCTATAAATAGTACTCTTTTTGCATTCTAATAATCAGATCAGAGTCAGTAACTATTACTAATTCAACGTCAGGACATTTTTCCTTTACCTTTGATAATAAAAAAATAAGATGACAATATTTTTCACCTCTATCAGTACTTTGCACGCATACTGGCTGTAGCAATGTTTTGGAAACATGATTGTAAACATGCGAACCTCACTCTCTAGGAGGCAGGGTTCTTGTTAAGAGCCGGTAACCGGTTATTTTTACAGGCTGTTGAAGTAAGTGTTACCGGCTCTTTCATTGAAATATTTACCGAAATTATCCAACGAATGTTCGTCTGTTCAATGGTGAAATCACATTGCGTTTATGGGAAAATATTCCTTTCCCCTTCCAACCAATCCTGAGAAGATATCTGGCACATGTTATTGCTTCGAAAATATACCATTTCTTAAAGCAATCCAGCTTGTTTTTGCCAACTCATTTCTCAAAACGATGTCCACCATATTTCCTTTCCATTTTTCCTGCAGCCGGGGGAAACCCCCCATAATCCATTATTAAAGGTTTACAACATGGCATCCACGCATGGAAAACGACGGAAAGGTCTGTCGGAATTTGGTTTTCAACCAAAGCGTAAGAAAAGCGGTGGTGAATGAAAATCAGCAGTCGCATGAGATACATTTTCTTTGACAATCTTTAGGAATAAGACTCTCAAACTGGGATGCTGTTGGAATATAGTAACTTGATTTGAAAATTAAAACTAATTAAACTGAGTAATTTAAGTTTGTTTATTGGCATTAGCAACTTATTTATCTACAGTAGATTGATTACAACATTTTATCAAAAGAGTACATTACAATAACTGATTTCATAAATAAAAATGACGACTTAGACTATAACAATACTTTATTGGCTCATGAAAAAGAGTGCCACGAGACATGTCAAAAGACAGTTTGAATCACTGAAACCCAGGAGCTCCAGGGGCTTTGCCCCTGCACCCCCACCAGGGGCCAACGTGGCCCCCACACCCTTAGAGAGAGGGACAGGTAACAAAGTTACCTGCTATTTATTGTTTTTTACCTCCTGTTCAAAAACTTAGCAAGAACCCTGAGGAGGTGTTTCTTACTAGAAGTAAAAGGTAAAAGGAGCAAGCCATTGTGTTCACTTCTTTCAAATTCCATTCAGGGAAAAGTGAATGCAAATGCTAACATCATGGAGGGCTTAGCTCTCAGCTACTCCAGAGAGAGACCTGGAAGTCCCAAATGGGTTGAACTGTTGAACTGTGTGGCAAAGCAATACACAAATAAGGAAATTAAGCAAATGTTCAGGTTTACTAACAGTCGAGGAGAAGAAGTATCATGCACAGACTACGAATTAACAAAAGCTAGACTTTATAGTAAGATGTATGGTCCAGGAGCAGCACTTCCGAAAATAAGACGCCAATATAGTCATAAACTTCCGCCAGAAACCATTGCTTTTGTCTTAGAATTTATTAGAATTTATCCATCATCTAGACAGTGAAGAGTATTCATCTTGTAAAAGAGGCCCCTGTGATGGAAAACAAAAATCATGGATAAGTGAATTATTAGGAGGAGGAAATCAACCTGTTTTGTGGTTCAATTAAGCAAAACAAGTCTGCCTTTTATGACAGATATACATTGTAAACAGGAATGTGAACAACTGGAGATTAGACCTATAAGCCTTAGTACAATTTTTAAAATAATGGCAGAGAAGGCAGGACTCTAATATTTGCACAAAACTTGGCGCGGAGTATTTCATCGTGGTAGATAAGCTGCTAACTCGTTTAGGTGAAATGCTGAGGAGCCAACGTAAACCAGATATAACTCCAGGATTAATGAGCAAAGCAAAGACGTTAACAAATAATATATGACTGTTTCCGGTACAAGAAAATTCAGAACGAACATATTTTTGCTACAGTGGTACATCTTCCAACACCATCTAACAGGACATTTCAACAGCTTTGCTCTTTCCACACGCCAGCAGTCTAACTTAAGTTTTTTGGCATCACCTTCACTTTTTTGAGCAATAAAAATTCTTGGAAATGATGTGAACTTTCCAAAAATAATGTTCAAGGCAAAGAATGTTGTTGTCCAAATATGAAAAGTACAACCGTCTGGCTGAAGAACGCTCGCACGTGAAGGAAGCTCGAACGCAAGTGGTTTCGAATGTCAATTATGTAAACAAATTGAGGTGTTGTATTTTCAAACTAAAATTACGCAACTGGTTCAAAATAAAACCACGTTTATTTAGGTAGCAATGAAAAGCTTGCACTTTAACGTTCTGTATTGTAGTGACATATGTCTGGTACATTACACAATGAACTTACAACAAAGCGGATAAACAGTGCTGCCATAAAGAATTCGTTAACCAATTATATCTGCCACAAAGGAATCGCGGATGATTGGAAAAGTTCATGATTTCAAAAGCATTTTACTATGCAAAGTGAAAGCACCAGAGGTGATATTCAAAATAACAGTATGATCAGTAATCCAGTACTTACCAAATGGAAGCAGATCTCTTGCTGAAAGGGCGATGTTTAAAGTTGAGAAATGCACTACCCTGAAAGTTTGAGGCGAGATCAGACAACCGGTTCAAATACATTTAAAGCAAATAATGCTCAAATCAAGTGTAGAACATCTAGAAACTTTCAATTAAGACGTGCAATCCTTGGTACAACAAGATTTTTGCGGCGTAGCCTGACAAGAACGAGGTAAGTAATATGGGTTTCGCACAACGGTGTATTTTATTTTCAATTCCCAAACGCATAAAAACTCAAGGATGTATATTCCGTTTACGCTGAAACAACTAACAAAATTACGGTTTCAACAGAACAGGTGAAGTCAAAACCTTCATTTTGAAATGTTGGCAGTTTCATGAAGTTCACAAATAATCTCGTTTGAGCTTTTTTTTCTCAAGGGAAAATCTCGCTCAATGAATTGGAGAACGCAAGTTGAGCTCGCGATCGACCGGCTTAACGCTCAACCCTTACGCTAATTGTGCTTTAACACAGCCTTTCAAAGAGATTTCAGAGTTTTAAAGTATCAATTGTTATTGATATAACTTAGGTTATAGAAGTAAAACAATTACATACCTTTAATGAATTGATTTGGCAAGATAGTATCGACATTAAACCGTCTCAAACCGTCAGAATCAGTCATAACTTCTGTGACAAACGGCCGGCATTGTTCGCATCTCATGGCAAGTCTACTGAAGCAAATCTCCCATTTGCATCCTAGGGGTTTTTCTACCACAAAATGCTTCATATCCTTCCGACAAAGGTTAGAAATGAGCCAGGGAACAGGACTTTTTGTGAGTCGAAATGATTATTACGGCCATCAAAATATTCCCTGGCGCGAAACACACGTGATTCCAACTAAAATTGACTGGCGGCAAAAGATTATTATGGTATTTTTGGCCGCGCAATGCTCGAAGTTCAAAAAAATCTCGTCTTAAACAGTTTAAATTTAAAAGTGGCAAGGCGCGCGCAAGCGACCAGCAAAGTGAGCCCAAATTGTCCTATTGAAATCTGTCACTTCGAGCCAGTTGCTTGATCGGACGTCTTCTTCATGCTACCCAGCGATATCTTGCCTAGTGGGTTTCGATGCTTTGCAATAAATTTTAAAAAATCCCAATCAGTGTGGATACATCATAAACTAATTTTGCAGGGAAAAACATGGAGATTGACAATGGTTCATAATTAAATTATTTATTTATTTGCACAAAATTTGCTCATCTGATGCGAAGTACTATTTACACTTACATAAAACTGCTTACCACAGGAATTTTAAAACCAGAGAACATCACATGCACTATGCCACCACTAGAAATAAATTGCATATAGTCAACTGTACTAAAAAAACAGAAAGACTCTGATTTCTATTTTAAATAAATTATTTATTTGTTTGGGTATTAAGCTTACAAAGTGCCCCTCTCTTCACGCCACCCCCCCCCCCCCCCGAAAGAATCCCCTAAACAATTAGTTGTGAATGTGTTCAAGTTGTTAACTAACTTTGAAAAAGAGCTATAATAATTACCATTATGCACTTTACCTCTTTCCATTTAAGAAATTTATAAGGGTTGCACTTGAATAATTTATATACTGTTATTATTACAACATTAAAGGAAGCGTATTCAAACTTTGTCATCTTATTTACAAGAATTTTCAAGAAAGTATAAATTGATTTTTGAAAGTCATTTTACTAGTAAATATTGCTTGAAATGCTTTATTAAGATCATTTCAAAATGACATAAACAGGTAAAACATCTGTGAATGTAATCCATAATGTGAATATATTCAAGTTAACAACTATCTCAGACAAAGAATAATAAGATTATATTCTTAACTTTAAATCATACTCAATCTACAGAGCAGGATATCCCATTCAGTTGCAATATTTAGACTTTTAAACAAGCAATACTGGAGCACATACCAGCAAGTAAGGAAATCAGTACTGCACAAAATAGTGTTCAAAAATTGCTTTTTCAAAATGGGATTTTAGATGTGCTGTTTCGATTTTAAAGAGGAAGGTCATTCCAAAAGTATTTTCCAATAATGGATAGGCAGAATTTTCTTATACATATATTGGTTATAGTATGAAGAAATAAATGCTGTAAAGATGCATCCTAAGTTGAATTATTACGTTGCTCCGAAACCAGTAATATGGAAAAAAAATTACATGGCTTATCACCACAAAGATAATTATACATAAATAAATGTGTACATTTGAGCAATATCATGAAATTTCAATAGACCTAAGAAAACAATGTGGGGTAGGGAAACATCATTGATGATTCCAATAACTTTATTTTGCAATTTTATAAGCTGTGACAATGGGTTTTCATAATTAATACCCTGCAATATGCAGCCATACAGTAACTGGCTAAATAACCGAATAATAGATCCTGATTAAACAATGTTTACTGACATTGCTTAACCGTAATGATGATGTTAATATAAATTTATTTAACTTTGTTACAAATATAATGAATATGATCATTCCAGGAAAGGTGATGGCCAATATAGATATCATACCCAAGTATCTAAAGATTGAAACTTGCTCAAGGCATTGACCAGCTAAAGTTAATGAAGGAAGTAAGTTGAAATTTACTTTCTGATGAGGATTGAAGATAAGATATTTAGTTTTCGTTAAATTTAAAGTTAATAAATCTTGGTAGTTCAGAGCTAATGTGAGTTTGAAGTTCATCTACATGTAGATAATAGGGAAGATAATTGTTGACAAGCATTGATGTGCAAACCACAGGAACAAAAGACCCTTTGTTTCAACAGCGAGTGAGCCTCTGGTTGGCACATTAATGACAATAGGTAAACAATATCTTCCCTACAGTGTTTCAGTGGGCCATGTTGCAGAGGTTTCCCCTCCAAATAATATATAATTTAAACAAATTGCTATTTACAGGGTGTAAAGTGGGTAAAATGGTCAAAAAATGAGAAAATCGTGTTTTTTGTTACCTAAAAGTAGGAACAAAATTGCAGCATTTGAAGTCATCATTGAGAGGTTCAAAACTATTGCTTTTAAATCAACATGAAACACAAGCTTGCTACAGTTTTCTCAAGCCATGAGCACAAAAATAGTTAATTTTTCCTGAAAAACCAGCGAATTTAAAAGGCTCAGAAAAATAGGAAATAACAATAGCTTGCACATTCATCAACTACCTATAGGTTACTACAGTACCCTTATTATCTACCCTCCGATTTCACTCCATGGCGACTTAGTAAATCCTCCATTCACGTTGCTAATTGTAACTAGTAGTTAAAATATGGGAACTGGAAAAGAAGAAGAAGGCGTTAATAACGCTGGCATTTCTTGTAAGGTTTCCGTGGACAAGAAGGAAGGTAAAATACATTAATTTTTTAAAGAACATTTAATGGGCTGCGCTAGCTTATATTGGCTTGAGATTGCATACAAAACGAAAGGAACAGCGAATCTTACCTTAGCAGACTTGACAGCACGGCCTCGGCTGAACAAACACCTCAATCGATCTATGACAACATTCAGGAACATTTTAACTCGGCAATCTGCCCAAATCAATTGTGCTTACAGTGCATGAAGCCACGGACGAAAAATCGATCGCGCGAAAGTGAAAGACTTGATAGAAAACAGCTTCTACCACTGAAATACCACTATTCCGAAAGAAGAAAACGTGTATACGTCGCTGCTGCCATAAAAATCCCTGCAGCAAGTGATCGAACAAGACATCTTTGGCCGCTATCTTGTTTGTTACTTCGCGCGCGCGCGTGTGAAAAAACCTGGGTTCAATAAAAACCATCAACCAATCAGACAAAAGTCTCCTTTGTTTGTTGGGGGGTATTCCCTGATGTGTTTGGGAGTCGCATGCTGATTGGCTTAAATTTGACGAGCTGTCAAATAGAGATTATCAGCTACTGAGCCTCAGCTACTCCCTTACTATGCTTTTCTTCGTCGCCATTTTGTTTCGCCCGTTTACACTTCCCTTACCTCGCGATCTGCCCCTGGGTCTCCGAGGATGGCTCTGAGTTAACTCCATCCCTTTTAGCCACAACCGCCGATAACCGTTGCATGTGGCATCAGGGCAACTGTCTCTGAAAGAAAGATGGCGAATGATGTTGGAAAATGCTGGAAAACCTCACAAGAAAGATCCCACTTCGGCGAAAAATTTGGAGAATATAATTTCAAAAGTGGTAATGGTTTTACAAAACTCAACTCAAAGGAAGGACGTAGGATGAAAGAGCTTAATACGAAGGTAATACAAAAAATTATGGAACGCCTTAACTGTCTTATAATACATAAATGAAAGGGGTAGTTTTTGTCTGCGTCGGTGGGGAAGTAGTATTCGAACGTCAGGGCTAACGCTCGAAACGTCAGCTTTTAGAATCTCTGTACTGTGGCCAATTTACATAATGTAAATCACACATACATACATACATACGTTTTCGTTAACTTTTTACGGCACGGGTTTTTAGAACGACGCTCACACATATTAGGGCCGTTTATACGAGACAAAATAAGCCGCGGCTTACTCTGGCCGCGGCGTACATAATACGCGAAAGGAAATACTTATACGAGTATCATTGAAACTCCCAGGCCAGGATAAGCCACGGCTTGAGAAAGCCGTGAACGTAGATTTTGTACCATTTATACGGGGTGTTTGCGTCTTATGTAAAGCCGCGGCCAGAGTAAGCTACGGCTTATTTTCTCTCGTATGAAGGGCCCTAATTATCAACTTCGTTGATAAAACCAAATTTTTGTCTTATAATACGTTTGGTCATGATATTGGGTACTTACCTCGTGAAATTCGGTGCTCACCTTCTTCATGGTGCCCTTCAGCTACTTAGCATCATCAAAGGACAAATAGTGGTGAGGAAGTGTCGAGATCCCCAAACGTGCAAAGGACATAAACACCGAATTTCATGAGGTAGCACCCAATACAAACGTATTATGCGACAACGGCTTACGACAGGCTCACGACATGATTTAAGATTGTTGTGTACGTCAGAAAAAAATGTCGTAGCATTTTAAAAGGAATACGGGTCAACTCGCCAACGTGCAAACTCGCCTACGTGCGGGAATTAATATAAGTAAAAATTTTGTAATGAATTATATCTATAGAGAAATTATCTAAATATCATGATTTCTAATATAGCAGATCCAAATTTCGTCGTTAACTAACCTCGAATTATTCGCTTTTTACATATACGTATATAAGAGAATCAGTGACTTCCCGATTAATTAACTGCGAAATGTTCGTCTGAACATGTCAGGGAATCAGTGACTTCGCGATTAATTAACTGCGAAATGTTCGTCTGAAGAAGTAAGGGAATCAGTGATTTCGCGATTAACTGCGAAATGTTCGTCTGAATATATTAGGGAATCAGTGACTTCCCGATTAATTAACTGCGAAATGTTCGTCTGAACATGTCAGGGAATCAGTGACTTCGCGATTAATTAACTGCGAAATGTTCGTCTGAAGATGTTAGGGAATCAGTGATTTCGCGATCAACTGCGAAATGTTCGTCTGAATATATTAGGGAATCAGTGACTTCGCGATTAATTAACTGCGAAATGTTCGTCTGAATATATGAGAGAATCAGTGACTTCGCGATTAATTAACTGCGAAATGTTCGTCTGAATGTATAAGGGCATCATTTCCTTCTCAATTAGTTGAGTGCAAAATCTACCTCCGCATTTCTATCGAAAATTTAATTACGTCACACATTTCATAGTTTCAGGTTAAAAGGGGTTGACAGGCTTAACACAACTGATCGAATATTAGCGACACAACTGATCGATCAACTGATCGAATATCAGGGACACAACTGATCGATAAACCAGTACAACTGATCGAATATTAGGTACACAACCGATCGATAAATCAATACAACTGATCGAATATTAGGTACACAACTGATCGATAAATCAGTGCAACTGATCGAATATTAGGTACACAACTGATCGATAAACCAGTACAACTGATGGAATATTAGGTACACAACTGATCGATAAATCAGTACAACTGATCGAATATTAGCGACACAACTGATCGATAAATCAGTGCAACTGATCGAATGTTAGGTACATATAGCAGATCCAAATTTCGCCGTTAACTAACCTCGAATATTCGCTTTGTACATATATGTATATAAGAGAATCAGTGATTTCGCGATTAATTAACTGCGAAATGTTCGTCTGAATATATTAGGGAATCAGTGACTTCGCGATTAATTAACTGCGAAATGTTCGTCTGAATATATGCGGAGGGAATCAGTGACTTCGCAATTAATTAACTGCGAAATGTTCGTCTGAGTGTATGAGGGAATCAGTGACTTCGCGATTAATTAACTGCGAAATGTTCGTCTGAATGTATAAGGGCATCATTTCCTTCTCAATTAGTTGAGTGCAAAATCTACCTCCGCATTTCTATCGAAAATTTAATTATGTCACACATTTCACAGTTTCAGGTTAAAAGGGGTTGACAGGCTAAACACAACTGATCGAATATTAGCGACCCAACTGATCGAATATTAGGTACACAACTGATCGATAAATCA
Source organism: Montipora capricornis (assembly GCF_036669925.1). NCBI lineage: Eukaryota > Metazoa > Cnidaria > Anthozoa > Scleractinia > Acroporidae > Montipora > Montipora capricornis. Next base: position 28,737,271 of record NC_090891.1, on the reverse strand, counting down.
GTACAACTGATCGAATATTAGCGACACAACTGATCGAATATCAGGGACACAACTGATCGATAAACCAGTACAACTGATCGAATATTAGGTACACAACCGATAGATAAATCAATACAACTGATCGAATATTAGCGACCCAACTGATCGAATATTAGGTACACAACCGATCAATAAATCAGTACAACTGATCGAATATTAGCGACACAACTGATTGAATATTAGGTACACAACCGATCGATAAATCAATACAACTGATCGAATATTAGCGACCCAACTGATCGAATATTAGGTACACAACTGATCAATAAATCAGTACAACTGATCGAATATTAGCGACACAACTGATCGATATATCAGTGCAACTGATCGAATATTAGCGACCCAACTGATCGAATATTACAAGTACAAGGAAAGGTTACGTTTATGCAAACGTTGGCCGTGTAGCACTTATATCCCAAACAGAGTTAACTGAATAGAGTGTAATGTGAAGTGCTGATTTCAATCCCATATGAACCATGTGAGCGTTAGCCCTACAGATGGAAATGGGCCCACACAAGGACAGAGAAAAACTCTGACCAAGGTGGGAATTGAACCCACGACCTTCGGGTTAGATCTCCGCCGCTCGACCGACTGAGCTACAAGGTCAGACGGGAGCAGGCCGTGGGAAGTGAAGATGTTAAAGTCACGGCAATGGACATGTACAAGTACAAGGAAAGGTTACGTTTATGCAAACGTTGGCCGTGTAGCACTTATATCCCAAACAGAGTTAACTGAATAGAGTGTAGGGCTGAATAGAGTGTAGGGCTAACGCTCACATGGTTCATATGGGATTAGCCCATAAATAAATAAATAAGGAACGATTTTTCCTAGAGTATTTGTATAGCGAAAATCGAAAAGTTCGAATACAGTCAGCAACGAAAGAGCATTTGTATTAACTTTTTCTATCAACTAGACCATGCATTGAGCAGGATTTTTTTTTACATATTCATTGGATAAGAATGTAGTCTTGTCTTTTTTCAAGTTAGACTGCTCACAGTCCCTGGTAGCGAGATATCTCGCTCTATCACCGTTCTCCCCTCGTCTCGCTTGCGTGACCAAAGCAGTGATTGGATTAACTCAGAAGCCCGGATTTTTTTTTTTTTGGAAGGGGGGATACTCCCTTATATGGGCTATATAGGTATGCACGACTCCAAAGGGTATGGGTTTTTAGCCGTTTTGGTATCGATTTTGAGAGATTTTCTGAGATACGGTATGGATTGTGCACTCAAGTCTTAAATTCGGTGTTTTTTAGAAGAAGCTACATTTTCGCCATTAGGCGAGTTGACCATCAGCAGAAGCCCTGCTCAAATTATTACGCCAACCATGTAACATCTGAAATAGGTCTGAAATAGGGTATCAAAACAGGGTAAGGGTTCCAGGAAGCGGGTCACACTCCCCCTCCCAATTTTTCTGGGAGTAGCCCCACCCTCCCACCCCGGGGCACAGAAGGGACTGTGAGACATTTATTTTTGAGTGGAACAATCTGACTCCGAGTCTTTAGTGGGAAGAATTGACTTTGCTGGAACGATCTGATCGTGAACTAGAAAGACCGTATTTTGCCATCCTTCTCTTAAGGGTGTATGGAGATACTCTAAGGTGTTGAGCTATGACGTGAACTTGAAAATCCTGTCATTTCCGCCATTTTCAGATTAGAAGATAAGTGGGAATTGGGGTGATTTACCTCCAATAGTGTTTGTTGGGAGCCTGGTGACGGTCATAACGAAAAGAGCAACGAAGATAATGATTGTACCACCGAGTATAATGTTGGTAGGACCGAAGATAATGAAGTGTTCACCAGTTGTCGGAGCCACCGAATTGGATGATTTAATCACCGAGTATAGTGAAATAAACACCGAATATAATGAAGTGAACACTGAACGAATAAACCACCCCGTATAATGAAATGACCACTGAATATAGTTATTTAAGCACCGAATATCGTGACCAAAAGTATCATAAGACAGTTATGGCATTCCATACTATGCAACTTAAGAATAAATAAAGCTTGAGTGAAGTTTATTTCGTGAAAAGTTTATGGGGCGTGTTTAAAACATGAAATGACGAAATAGCGAAATGGCAAAGTGAATCCATATATATTAGCACTGGTTCCCCAAACTGAAGCAAATTAATCCCTGAATTAATTTTGAAGTAGAAACACACAGTTTTGAGTTTGCAATACATGTTTCGCATGATCAATATCCATCGTCAGTTGCGAATACAAATGAACCGCAAGTCGGTATGATATAAAAGACAGCTAAATAGGAAGTATGAATACTAAATAACAACGTGAATATGGGGCACTAGAAAATACAATGACAGAAAAAGCAATGGGTATTTAACACGGAAAAATTAAAATGTAAGTGTTAAATTAACATGATGAACTTGCTTGTTTAATGAGGGGTTTTCCGAACATATGTGTAAGGCCTCCGTGATTTTCAGTTGAAGAGGCGTGGAAGCGGTGTCAAGGATTGAAAAGCAACTCTCTGAGCACAAATCTCTGCATGTTTCTGACCCATGAGTGTGAGTTGTTATCGGATGTTAAATGTTCACGAACGCGTGTAGCAAGATGTCGGTTTGTCTCACCAACATAACAGGCGCTACAGCCTGTGCAAGAAAATTTGTAGACGACACGGGATCGTTATAAATTAGAGATGGCATCTTTGGCACTAAATAAGTTCTTGATCTTGCATGGGGCAAACACTAACTTGATGACTAAGTTCTTACAGTAGCGTTGGGTTAAACGCTTGATTCTGTGTTGAACATAAGTCGAGAAGGGGCCAACAAAAGGTAATTTGTAATACACTGTAGTGCGTGCGAATTTCATTAGAACTGGTTTCCACGGAAGCGCGCAAAGTGCGGAAAATAAATTGCTAAGGTAATGTTTTACAGTGCTGTTTACAGGACTGGATGGAAACTGATTCTTTCCCAGAATGTTGGTAAGCTCCTTAATGTTGTTGTGGAAGCCGACCAGGTGTTATTCATGATTTTAAAAGTCCTGTCCACCAACGTTCGTATTAACCCCAATTTGTAGGGGAAAGGTGCAAAACTGAGAAAGTTGGTAAAAAGGCCTGTGTAGGTGCTCTTGCGAAAAACAGACGTTGGTCATCCGAAACATGTATAGCAAACTCAAAACTGTGTGTTTCAACTTTAAAATTGTTTTATGTCTGCTACTAGTTCGCAATCCCTGAATTAATGAAAAAGAAAACAACTGTACTTGAAAGTGAAAAATATGAGCCAAAATTTGAAGAAAAATGTTTTACCTTATATTTTCCTTATGTGTGGTTTTTGTAAGGCTTTATGCGATTTTCAGTAAGTCTGGTCGTTTTTAGCGTCTATGTTATATATTTACCCAAGGCTGGAAACTCCGATGCAACAGTCGGAAAGATAAGCTGCTGTAAATTCTACCAAAAAGCTTAAATCGACCCAAAGTTCCATTCAGACCTAGGACGATAGTGCTACTATATATTTCAATCCTCATATCAGACAAAAGTTTACGGAATGGAATTGAAAAGTCACCGAACTAGGCTGGATAATATTGCTTTCCGGGGAGGCTTTCTTCCGATGTTGCGTGCACAAAACGGTAGAAAAACACCTTGACGACCGGGTGGGCTACGGTGTTTTGGTCTCAGTGACAATAGGGAGTTTAAGATCTACGACGCGACGGCAACGAAAACGTCACACATTTTGCATACTTAATGAGCAAAAACAATAGCTCTGCACGCTCTGCACGTGCAGTTTTCATTTTTGTACATTTCCTTTCACGTTTTCGGCAAATCTGCGACGTGAAATGACCAATTCTCAAGTTTTACGGAGAACGTGAACGCAAGGCAGCGAATTTGAATTTTCTGTCGTAGCTTCAACACCGCACCTCATAATTCAGTTCCTGGAAAGTTACTCTAGTTTTTAGAAGTAAGACAAGCCGACATAATGACGAAAAAGAGTAATAAACCTGAACTTGCAATTTTAAATGACGTTTTCGTTACCGTCGCGTCGTAGATCTTAAACTCCGTATTTACTCTGTAAAACGCGCTGATTGTTTATGTTTTGTTTCCGAAACATCTTTAAAACATCGGATTTCCCTGAGCCTCCTCCGGACTGCTTAGTGCTTTCCTGTGAGGCCAAAGCGCCGTGACCCACACGGTGTGCAACAAAACTGAACTTGGGTCCGGTGAGTAAGGTGTTTTTCAACCGTTTCGTGCATTCAATATGGGAAGAAAGCAAAATCAGCCAGTTTTGGCGACTTTTCAATTCATTTTAGTCAACCTTTGTCTGATATGAGGATTGAAATATATAGCAGCACTATCGGCCTTGGTCTGAGTGGAATTTTGGGTTGATTTGAGCTTTCTAGTGGAATTTACAGCAGCTTATCTTTCCGATTGCAGCATCGGAGTTTCCGATCTTGGGTTATAAATATAGATACGGAGGAAAAACACCGACGCTAGAAACGACCATGAACTTACTGAAAATCGTATAAAGCCTTGCAAAAACCACACAGAAGGCAAAAAGCCTTACAATAAAACGAGGTAAGACGTTTTTTATTCAAAATTTCGCTTATATTTTTTACTTTCAAGTACAGCTGTTTTCTTTTGCACTGATTCAGTGATTAATTTGCGTCAGTTCGGGGAACCTGCGCGAACATATGTGGATTTATTTTGCCATTTCGTCATTTCGCCATTTCATGTTCTAAACACGTCCAATTTTACGAACAGATTTATCTGTCGTTTTATGTGCACCGCGCAACCTTGACAACCAAACATACTTTAGGCGACAACGACTCCTCAAAAAGCCTGCTGACATATTCGTTGAAGATGGACAAACCTTGTTTCCAGCACCTTTTTTATTCTAGTTTACTGCTGTTCTCGATACCATACATCAGTTAACACCATGGGTCAGGAACCCATAATCATGACCCAACAACTCCAGCACTAGGTCTATGTAACGGCATTTTTACAGATCAAGCTATCTTTAGACGAGTTCTCATGTGTAATAATGTCTCATTAGCTGGAAAGTTCTGGTGTCGTTTTCAAGGAAAATCATACGGATGGAAAGCTCATCAAAAAGGAAGAGTCAGTGGAAAGTGCGCCAAAGTCAAGAAACAAGATTGAATGGGAATCGCTTTCACAGGTAACAAGAATGTGAATATGGAGCTGGGAGCAAAGTAAATAAAATGGTGGGTGGGGGGGGGGGGGGCGGTTCGTGGTAGTAGTCGTACTGATGGAAAGTATGAGTATGATTGGACATTCGGACAAGTACAGATTTGTTCAAATGACAGATCCTAGCTGTCAAATGAAACGACTCAAGCAATTATAAACACTTGGAAATACCCAGGCTTGGACTGGAAGTCTGCAATGACGTACCGTGCGGTTTCACTGAGCTGTGCTGTCAAGCCATCTGGGCCCAGCATTTCAAAAGCCAATTAACAATAATCCGCGATTAAATACAAACCCAGGCTTGAATTTTGCTCTTCAAAAAAGCCTTAACCTTGTTTGGAGCATAAAGAAAGATTATTGATTAACCCTAACCCAAACCTTAACCGTAACCTATTGGGCAAATCCACTTCATCTGATGACACTACTTTCCCTCCTTTCCATGAGAAGCACACCACACCGTCTTAATCCCAATTCTTGCTGATCACTGAAGAGCAAAATTCAAGGGGAATGGATGGGGGCTTATGCAGAACTTGAGGCTATAGCGGGGAGGGCTTATAAGAGATGGGGGCATGTTAGAGAGTATATAGTATGTCTCCTAAAGTGATGAATGCTCAGGATTCCGTTAAATATGAGTATTGCGATTGAAAAAAGGTCATTACGATACATATGGCGTCAACGAAAAACCATGGTGTAAGTATAATTCGATGGTCTCCTATCCAGATACCAACCCGCCCGACAGATATTAGGCTGATTTAGCAACAGAACGGGAACGTCAGTGGCGACGGCGCGTGCAGAAAAAACGCCAATGAGAATTCACAATACAGTAGACTCCACTCTTTTCTTCTCTTTTCTAAATTTTCATTGGTAGTTTTGCTGCGCGCGACGACGCCACTGACGTTCCCGTTCTGTTGCTAAATCAGCCTATTAACTTCAGTGGACGTTTATCGTAAAAGCATCTAAGGGTCCCACGGATATGAGGCCTGTAGGACTCTGTGGACCTTAACTGTGAGTTCCAGCTCCTGTTGTCAACTTACTTTCAAATAACTGCTGCCACAATTTGCTGTGATAGTTGTACATAAAAGATCCAACTTAAAGAGCATTAAGGGTATAAATGTCAAGAACGTTTAGACGTAAAAGAGTGGTTTGTTAGAAGACTTGACATCAGTCTTGTGATATTGACAATAACAGCTCGGTTTTGAAGGAGATATCTCCTTGAAGGAGATAAGTCCTATAATTAGTTTGTAGTTAAGCGCAGTTGTAAATTTTGTATTTGTAAGCCTTACCGCAATTCAGCTTTTGGCTGCAAGTTTTTAAGGTGAATAAACTATCTATCTATCTATCTATGTAGGTAAGCTATATTCGTAGATTTCAAGTCTGTATATGACTCTTTCACAATTTACGATAAATTATCTCAGGGCCCAAAACTGTGGAATTCTGTGCCTCTAAGGATCAAAACACTCCAGAATGTCAAACGTTTTAACACCGCTTTTAAAAAGAAAGAATCAGTTGAATCTCGAAATGTTTCCCAAAACTCTCGACCTTAACCTGTTAGGCTTGTTAGGGAAGTAAAATTACCGTGTTCGACCTGTAAATTCAATCAGTCAGGGGTATCCTCATCCTCTAAGCCCCATGGCCTCTTAGAGGATTTCCTGTCTATGGTTACGAAATTATCGTTCTGTTACAAACTTTTAAAATATAAACTCATACAAATGAAGAGAAACAAGACACGTTTCCTTTTCACCTATATTTCGGCAGAGTTTACCGGCCGGGTGAATGGCCGTTACACGTGTATCGCAACCCTAATTACAAATTTAAATATCCAACTCAAAAGCCCGCGCGCCACAACACCTTGCAAATCGATAAGGCCTGCGCAAACCGGCAAAAAGAACTATATATTGATCAGCGTTTTCGTTGTCTATCAGACCTAGTCTGATTACAGAAAAAGACACTATTATTTTGTCCTTGGGACTTAATACTTTTTAACTGGTCCGTCCATGGAAAAAATAAAGGTTTACTACAGACATTAAAAGAACTATCATTTCGTTTTCCTGCGCAGGCGTTTCTATGCGTTGACCGCCGATTCAGCAAGCTTCTCACCCTATAAAACTGCCTATGGATCGTGGATCTTGAAAGTGATTAGATCAGCATCGCAAAACAGAGCGCTGCCGCGAAAGATAAATAATTGCATCACAAATCAGTAAAATGTCATTTTCCACTGAATTTGTTTTAACATAAAGACAAGGTTTTTTTTCGATGACAAATTTTATTAAGCTTTTCACTGTTACTACCCTAAAAGAGGCTCTAAGGCAGCAAATAGGCCGGGGAAAACTCGACAGGCAAGGCAAGCCGACTGCAAAGTTACTTCTCCATCTTGCTCACCAGCTGCACTGTCGCGCAGTTTTAAAAGCGACAGTGGGTTTAAGCCTGAATTTTTATTGTCTTAGGTCAAAAAGCACGCACTTGAAGGTTTGATGCTGGTGATTTGTTTATTGCACATGCAAGCTGCTATTAAACCTCAATTCCGAAGATCATTGTCACACCTTTAATAAAATTTCCACTGGGCTCCTTTATCCTCATTTCGAAATTTCCATTGTAGGGATTTCCCGTTCCCCACTCCTCGATTCCCAGGTCCTTAATTTAGAGAAAACCTTTAAATTTCTTTATTTCACATTATCTATTTTGTTATGTCGCACTTTTTACCCTGCATCTCGCATTTTCTATTTTATGCCGTATTTTTCATCTCGCATCTCGCATTAGCTATTTTGTTATGTCGCATCTTCTACTTTGTTTTATAAAATAATTAGGATAGTACACGCACTCTCCGCATTGGTCAATAGCTGTGTTTAGGTGAGAGTATGGAACACGGCTGTGACATCACACTAATTTTGATTGGTTATGTATTGTCAGATGCGCGTTTTGATTGGCTGGTTGGAAATATGAGCGTGTATCAAGAAAATCTGTTTCAATCAAGAAGTAAAAAACCAGCATTTCCTTCATTTGTCGAATTATCTTTGAGGAATATTTTATAAAAGCAATAGAGGACTTTTTTTCGTGTTTCCATAGCCTCATCTAAACACGAGGGGGAGTTGGGAGAATTCGAGACATTTATGCAAACCCTCGACTGCGTCTTGGGTTTGCATAACTGTCTCGAATTCTCCCAACTCTCCCACTCGTGCGTCCTCTATTGCTTAAATGCTGAAACAACTCAAGCAATTATATATACTTGGAAATACCTAGGCTTGGAATGGAGTGATGTACCCTGCGGTTTCACTGAGCTGTGCTTATATCACTGTGCTATCAAGCCATCTGGGCCCAGTATTTTAAAAGCCATTAACAATAATCCGCAATAAAATACAAAGCCAGGCTTGACTTTTGCCATTCAAAAAAGTCTTAGCCTTGTTTCGGCCCTCCGGACACAGGCTATCAGTTCATATACCTGCTGTACATAATATAGTCAAAAATGCGTCAGCAATAAAGCGAGCTGGAAACATGTTTTCAGCTCTGCGAGAAAAAAAACGGCCGGCAAAAGCCGTTTTGGAACGGAGTTGACCGAGGCAGAAATCGATGCTTTGGTGGAACAGTTGTTGATCCTGGAGTTTTTAATAAAACAATTATTCTAGTCGGGCTTGTTGGATATGAAATGTTCATAACCAACTCGGCGCGTTATCTATCGCTTCATATCCAGTGCGCCCTCGTAAAATAATTGTTAAGTACCTGCACTGTTGAGACTAGTCCACTCACCTCACTGATCCAAATCGTAATTATTGGTATTATTATCATTGTCATCGTTATTGTTTTATTCTTTAAGGAGAAGCTGAGGGAGATGTTTGGGCCGAGACCAGAAAGAACATCGTTTCAATTTGATGATGACAGCCTGTCAGAGGTAAATAAATAGTCAGTCTGTTTCACTCTTCAATTTTTGTTTCATTTTTTTGTTGCTCAAATGACGTACAAGGGGAGAGATAAGTAAAAAAGAACAAACAGAGAAACGACGAGAATGTTTGGATAAATGTCTTCACTTTCCTTTTGTTTGTGGCCGTGTTAAAATGGATCACATTTCCAATCAGTTTGGGCGGACGTTAGAAGCGTGTAAACGTGCGAGCAGACATATTGCGGGATCGACGCAGTGGGCGCGATTCCCAGAATCAACGTCCTATGTGGCTTTCAGCTTTTCTAATTGATTGATTGATTGATTGATTGATTGATTGATCAGTTTATCTACCTCTCTTGCTGCTACAGCTGAAATACAAGGGCACCAGCAACTATATTATTGATATTTATAAGTACAAAAATTGTTTCGTTAAGTCCTGGCAACTACTTTAACACCGCTATTAACAACAGAGCCAGAGCGAAGAAAATACCCGTGGTGGGTTTCGGGGGGAATGGGTATTATGTTTGAAAGAAAACCTTTATCCCGGAAATTCTTCATTAACTTTTGGCACGATTTTTCCCGCCGTTGACTGAGGGGCAGCAAGCCTGGACGGCTAAGGGCTACATCATATGGCAGCCCAAGGAAAATGATGTTAAATGCCCTCTTTTGTATCGATTCAAGGGTTTTGCTCAGATAAGCCGGAAGGCCAGACGGGTGCTGCACATTCAATAACTGATCTAACCAGGCTACAGTACCCTTGAACCAAGTCCTACCAGGCCACGCCACATTTCCTTAACACTCTCAATGCGTATAAACGCTTATTAGGTCTTGCAAGGCCATGTTCGCAGTGCTTATTCCAGGAAAGGTCACTAGAAATAAATACACCTAACAACATAGCAAGCACCCTTATCTAAATGTTCTAGAATACAATAAACTAAATAAACTAAAGCGTGTGTCATAGATTTGCCGCAGACGGCAAACTGTTTGTCATCGGGTTGGTCCACCACCTGCTCATATAGCAAGTTGTGCGTGAAACCCTCCATGATTTTAGCCAGCTGAGGGGTGAGAGTTATGGGCCGCAGGTCTTCTTCGGCTGCTTTAGGAGGCGTAGTCTTGGGAATGGGAACAACCAGAGATGACTTGAGTTGACTAGGGACCACGCCTTGCTCAAGCGATGTATTGTACAAATCAGCAATAACAGGAGCCAACTCGAAGGCAAACAGTTCCAGCACTCTACTAGGGATACAATCAGGACCACTGGATTTTCTTGTTTTTATCTCGCGCAATACCTTGAATGCTGTTCTTGAATCAACTAGAAATTCTCTCGGGACCTCCACGGCGATGTCGACGAGCGTCTCCAGGGGCGTGAAGTGTGACGTTAGGTCATACAAAAAGGTGTTAAACGGTTCCGCTAGCGCATCGACAGTAGGAATGTTTTCATCCAACGTCTGGTGAAACCATTCATTGCTCTGTTTTACTCCAGTCAAACCTTTGATTTCCCTCCACCAGCGTGCTACGTTGCTCTCTTTTAGTGCCTCTACCTTATTAGAGTAGTAGACCTTTTACACTGATTTACCACTCTTTGCACTTTGTTTCGTATATGTTTAAAAATATCGGAGCCGTTACCATACAATCGTAAGCCTTTTGGCGCTCTACCGGTACTTCGGTTTCCCTTTTCATCAAAAACCAACAATCAGTGAACTTACCTGCTTTTTTTAATGTTAATTTGACTTTAATTTTAGTCTCTTCGATAGGTAGAGCACTTCTGCGCCGCTCTAGTTAAGTTGAAAACTGACAAAGTGATTCACTGTAAACAGAAAAAGTCTATTTCCCCATATTTGTAATGGCCTTAACGAGAAGACAAGTGCTGACTAAATTCATCATCTCATCCAAGACACTGCATAGCTGTTAATAGCAGTCTGTCGCACGTGTAATTGCTTTTGAAAGTGCAATCAAACGCAAATTAAGGCTATATTTACACAGGTCCGGACAAATTTTTGCGCGGACGAATTTTGTACCTGGACCGCCTGTTTACATATGGGACAGTGCAAATTCTGTTACAGATCACAATGGTGTTTACATGGATCCGTGCAAATTTCGACATCAGTCGCGGCATTTGAGTAGCTTTATTTAACTGTCTGCTGTGATTGGTTTAGCTAATGCTTTTAGCCAATCACGTTGTAGCTAGATGAAGTACGCGGCAAATCAAACATGGCGGCAGACAAAAACGTTATGTGGACAGATAAAATAAATGCGTTGTTGCATGTAGTTTTAGACTACAAAGTCGGAGAATCAGGCGAAGGAGTTGACTGGGAGACAGTGAGGAGCAAGTAGGAAGATATAACCAAAATGTCTTTGGAAAAATACCCTGATAACGACAAGGACAAATTCCCCCGAGGCGGCAGGAAGCTTCAACAAAGACAATCCTAAACAAACTAAAAAGTATCGTGCTTTTTGTTTTTGTGAAATTTGATTTAAAACAGAGGGAAATGTTACTTTATGGAAGTGAAAAATTGCGACCTTGAAACTTCTTTGCTTAGCAACCAAAAATAAATAGCCGTTCAAAAATTCGTCCAGTTCCACCGTTCCCGTGTGAACGCAAGGTGGAACCGTGCAAGTTTTTGTCCGTGCACAAATTTGTCCGGATCCGTGTAAATGGGGTCTAACAGTGGGTCGCACAGGACTCGGCATTAGGGAATCTTTGCTGACGTCATTGTTACTGACAGAGGGCATCATGCTATAAGCCAATATCAAAATTGAAAAATACCATAATACTCTTTGTTTGTCCCTCCCAAATTTTGCATAAGCATTGTCTTTATTTTCTCTTGGGACTAACAATGGTCCCAAGAGAAACTGGAAACAACGCTTAACCCATTGACTCCCAGGGGTTCCCCATTGACGAGTAAAGTCGGCTGGCGTTAGTCTGGCCGGTTTGGACGTCTAAGGGTTAACGCCGGTTTGCACGGTGCGATTTGTCGACCTGATTTATCAGCCCGACGGCGTCGGAGCGCAAATCTTGCGATGAACGACTGATTCATAGAAATGAAAATCGGTCCGATTCAAAACATCTGTAGCAGTGCAACAAATTTTTTTGAGTCGGGCCGACTGTCATGTGAATCAAAGGGTATGCGAGTGGGTACTGCGCATGAATACTTAACAAATTGAAGCGTTCAAAATGGCGGATACTAAAAGGACAACGGGAAGATCTTCAGCGGAAAAATTACACAACCGGCCGACAAATCGTACCGTGTAAACCGGCCTTAAATCATGCAGAATTTTAGAGGGACAAACAATGAGTATTATTGTATTTTTGATATTGACTAATTCACAAATTGACTTCAAATGGTACAAGAACTTGTTAAACTTAGTTCAATCTCCAGATTTAAGCCTTTTAGCTTTTATGGCGAACCAGTCATTAGCCATCAGAAACCGATAAATTCTTGGGTGTCAAATGCACTAATGATCCCATGCATCATTTGTAAATTTTCAAAGCATTATTGCTCAGAGATAATCAGGTTTGTTAAAAACTGGATCATTGGATAATGCAATTCGAGAGTTTTGATTGGCTAAGCCATCATGGGTTATAAGCCATTATACCATGATCTACAAACACAGCAAGCATATGCGTGATTTTTTGCCCTTTTTATTTTTATTGTAGTCTAGTTTTCTATATTTTGGGGTATAATTTTGGTAGATGATTATATTTTGGTAGATGATTATAGCCTACTCGGCGCTACGCGCCTCGTTGGTTATCTATCATTTCATATCCAACGCGCACTCATGGAATAACTGTTAAATATCGAGTTCAAGTTTTCAGAGATATACAGATTACTTCATGATTGGTGAGTGCGTACGATTTTTATTCACGAGTTGTGAAGGATCGCGTAAACGAACGAGTGAGTTAAGCGATCCTTCACAACGAGTGAGTAATAAAAATCGTACAAACGAGCCAATCTCAGCCAATCATGAAGTAATTTGTTTATCATATAAGTACAGAGATCATAAAGTTAA
>NC_090891.1:28699200-28714200 GCF_036669925.1 Montipora capricornis | reverse complement strand
TAATTTTATGCCAGTGTGTTTACCAAGTTCAAGCTATGTGGAAACATGAAATGAATAGATGAACTTGACATCATGCAAAGTGCTAATCCACTGTACAAAAAGGTCCAAAACAAACATTGTGAGCAAGTGTATTACACAAATTGGGTAAACCAAAACACTATTTCATTCCATATTTCGTATTGTCCAACAACTTGTTTCAGTGTTGGTAAATAAAAGACATTCATGTATAGCATCATTAGCATTATATTCCAAGAACGATCCTTGAACGCGACAAAGCATCTTTTGTTAAGGAAATTGTAATGAGAGCCGATTCTTGATCGGTATTGTTCAAAAGAGATTCCCAGCAGACTCTTGTCAACTGTGTGTGGATGGTTCGTCCAATTCGATTCAACAACAACAGCAAGGACAACACAAGCACAGGAGAGTCTCTTTTGCTTTCAAGTAACTTCAGAGCCTTTCAAATAATTTCAGAAACTTTCAGATATTCTCAGGTATTCTCAAGCAGGTTTGCTGAGCAGATTCAAGCCGTTAAATGTTGGCTAGCGAGAGTCAACAATGACTCGTAAGTTTTAATGTGGCGCAACGTGTACCAAAGGTCCAGACCGTGAATTGAAATGTTGCCCTGTAAGAGCACAATTCCTTTCTGTAATCCGGACTTAGAAGACAAGCCGACTGTAGGAAAGCCGGCGTGTAAAATCCAAGCAGAAAAGAAGAACGAATAACTAAATAAAAAACGATCTTCGACAACGCGCTGTGTTACACCCACAAAATGGCCGCTTTCTGAAGCTTAGACGTTTACGTAGCTTAACCGAAAGTAGACTGGGGCCTATCTTCGACGATAGTAAACCACGTGACAACCACTCTGTTCACAGTGACAAATCCAGCAGTAAATATCTTGGGCCATGGCATTGAGTGGTTTACAATTCGTGTAAGCCACACAAAAAATTGATGAAATGTGAATTACAATTTTGTTGTTACTGGGTTGTCAAACCCAGTTGGAATCTTCGTTTCATTTCGTCGTTTTTTTATTTTTTCCGTGTCGGTAAGTCTTGCCTGTCACTCCCCTGCAAAGTGGTGTCTTTGTGCATAGCACCAAAAAACCCAACGAGACACTCTTTTCCCAATCCTTACGTAATTTAAATTACACTCTAACGATAATATTTGAAATAATACAATAAACGTGACAGTAACCAATTATGTAATAACAAACAAAAATTCCAGAGAACATTACTAAACTCACTGAAAAGCCTGACGAAAACCCCACAGATTATTAAGATGTTTATATACCCCTCCCGTTTCCAAAGGAAGATCGGCTAGTTCAGCTGCAGCGCCTGCCGGATTCACTACTTGTTTCAACTTAAGGACGGTGCCTACTAATTCAAAGGTGTTTTTGCACTTTTTACTGAATATGGGGAAAAAGCAGATCTTAACAAGTGCTATTGAAATCCAAAAAGAGAATTGGGGGTACCCACGCATTTTCCGAAGATAATTAATCAACAATATTTGTAAATAGCTTTAAAGTGCTACTACGACCACAAAAACAACTCTTTTTTTTTTTCTTTGGATTTCAAAACTATGTTAACTAAACACTACGTGACCCAAGTTTTAAGTTCTGATTTTAAAAAGACACCTGTTTATTTTAACTGGAATTTCCTAATTTATTGGTCCGCCATTACTAACTTTAAAATCTTGAGAGAGCTGGGTCGAGGAGAAAATGACGTCAAAGACTCACCAGTTTAAGAACGCAATGCGTGTATACGCGCTGAATTAATATGCAGCACGAGAGTTTCGGGCTTTCAGACTTTTAAACCCGTGTTTTGCATATATAATAAATTGAGTTTACACGCTGAAATTTTAAGCAAGTTAGTAAATGACGTCATTTTCCCTAGATCCAACCCTCTGAGGGCTTAATCGGTCAGTTTTGAACGTGAGTAATGGCGGACCGTGAAATCCAAAACTTACACTCAAAATAAACAGCCTTTGGATAAAAATCAAAGCTCAATTTTTTGCCAGTTAGGTGTTAAGCGAACACGCTTTCAAAATCTGAAGAAAAGAAGGAAGTGATTTTTGATCATAGTAACACTTTAAAATACAAAGCAACGTATGGACTTCCTTTCCAAATTGAAGCTAAATTATCTCTGAAAAATGCTCGGTTACTCCTAATTCTCTTTTTGGATACCAAGATCAGTTGCTAAGTTCTGCTTTCTCCGCATAGTTTTGAACCGCGCTAAAATATCCCTGTATTAATAAGCACCAGCAATAGGAAATCCGAGTATCTCGAGATGCGCAGAACGTATGCGCAATAACAATAATAGGCACCGTCCTTAATATAATGCAAGGCCGTTTTACTACTCCTCCAACCAACATGATCCATAATTTCATGGAGGCTGACACCCTCCAGCGCTAAAGACACCGCGGCACCACTACGGAATCCATAAAGAGTAAAATGACCGCTGGTAAGCCGTTGCGCTAACAAGGAAACAGAAATTCAACCTAGCTTGAACCGCCGGAGGTTCCAAACAAGCAGATCCAACCCCATTAGATTTGATGACAGGACGAAAGAGGACCTGGGGCGAGACGAATCCCCAGCAAGTTGCAAACATTGACATACAATTCTAAACCCCGAATAGGGCAAACATTCAGATAAGAGCCCCGCCTAAAAGCAGAAACATTTGCATCCCCAGATCTGAGTGATTTTGTCCAGACCTGATTGAAGAGAAACCCAGAATTATCAGGAAAACTCAAGATTTCTGAAGTTTTAATTTCTAGCAAATCGGCAGCTCGATCACCCGCAAAAAACATCGCTTTAAAGAGCGCCTGATCTCTGGCAAGCACAAAAATTTGGATCTTAAGCTGATTCTGAATATACTCTGAAATTTCTGCTAAATCACCCACAAGGATAGGCTCAGCTTGCTTAGCCTAGCGTGAAGCTGTTCTTCCCTAACATCCGCTAGGTATCGTTTAACTGATCTGCAGGACACAGGATTACCTACACCTAGAAGAGAGTGCCATTCCACATACTTACTGTTGTCAGCAAATATCGACCTAAGCTTCCCAATCAGGGAGTCAACGGTACCAAACGCTAGCCTCTTAGGACAATCACAGAGAAGACCATCGCGATTTGTATTTATAGGCCTTAGTTCTTCCTCCTCTATCTTTCCAAACAAGAAAGGTGATGACGTCAAAAGGAACAGCAGTGGCTAACGATTTGGGAATGGATAGGCTCTCTAGAAATTGAATAAATTCCCGTTCCAAAGCACCTTTCTGTCGAGCATAACGTGAAGAAGACCGCTGATCCGAAAGAACCTGCAGGCGCTGTGAAATTCTTTCCTCGTCAACCTGGAGTGTTGGACCCACGCTGGGCTGCCCTCCAGAGCACCTTACATAGCCGCATTGTTTACAGAATTTAAAATCCTCATCGTTAGGACGAGAGCAAGACGGACAAGATACCGACGGCGAGTACAATCTGGAAACTCTGGGGAGTGTCTGGAAAAAGAAAAACACCTTAAACTTCAAACTCAAAACGTCCGATAGCGTACTACATATTAAAATCGTGCAACACGCACAGCCCACAAATCCACTGGGCAAGAAACGGCCCTATAGCCACCCTTTGACGGAAACAAAAGAACGGTCATGTCCCCTCTCTTTCCAAGGCACAGATTATCAGACGCACGGGCCATCAATTCAGCCCACCGATACTTCCGGGGAGAGTACAAAGGAAGTACAATTGTAAATGGAAAACCAAAACTATAAAGAAATTTCAAAACCGCACCAATAAGCGAAAAGGGAGGAAAAACATAAGGGTTAGACATACAGTCCATTGCGCGCAAGTCCTGACAAAAAAGATTCACACCCCTTGACTGAAGGCTAGTAAACGGAGAAAAGTGAGGTAAGGGATGACCATCTCTACCCCTGACAGCATTAGAGTCCAAGGCCATAAGATCAAATGAATGACTATGATCACCATCGAAGACTCTATCAATAGCCTCAAATGCAGTCAAAGAAGCGCCGAATCACAACGAGAAAGACGCCTAGAAGGATCATCCGCCAGATTCTCTCCGGAGGGAACGTATAGCAAGTTTAGTTGGATATTACAGGACGCCAATTCAAAACACAATTGCTTCGTCACCGACGTCAACTGGGAGTAAGACTTACTACCCTGTCCTCCCCAGACGTCAATGACCACCTTGCTGTCTACGCGGGCGTCAATCCGACAGTTATGAATGGAGTCCGGTAAAGCTTTGATCGCATACACCAAAGCAAGCATCTCTTTAGACGAAATAAAGAGACTGAGTTGATCGCTAGACCAATAATCGCCAAGGGCCTGGTCACCAGACGGAGAGTGAGTGACACACTCCCAACCATGCCCTGACGCATCCGTGGAGAGAGTTAAACTGTGATGTTTCTCATCCCTCCACGGGGGACATTGCTCCCAGTTACCGAGGAAAAGCCAATGCGCTATTTCCTCCAACACAAGTTTCGACAAAGAAACCATGCCATCGGAGTTTACCAATGAAATAGCTCTACTTACTTCTCTGATAAAAAGTTTAATGGCCGGAACAGCCAACGAAAAAGAAATACATTTCCTTCAAAGTTTTTAGAGGAGCAGTAGAAGACTTCCCACCAAGGATACTCTCTCTAAGTCGGGAAAACGGCTCAATCTTACGCTCGGGAATTAAGAATGATTGCTTTGTAGAATCTACAATAAAACCCAAGTATTCTAAAGACATAGAAGGGGACAAGACGGATTTTTTAATGCCAATAGTTTGACCAAGTTCCACTAGAACAGACAAGACTACAAACAAAGCACCTCTAGCCGCGCTGAATCGAAAGTTGGCGGACTTCTTCTCCGGAAGAACCGACCACGGGCCACAGGTTGTTAAGAGTTCGCCATTTAACCGATCATCGATATGCAACGAGCAAGGGATACCCAGAGACCTCAAAAATCCTGACGCCAAAAGCCCTATTGTATGATAAACGAAAGGTGATGTCTTCCAACCAAACGGTAAAGTAGTGCAAACAAACCTCAGACCACCAAAGCTGAAACCAAACTATGATTGCGAAGCTTCTGTCAAGAGGACGTGGTCATAGCCTGACTTGTCGTCGCACTTCGTCATAAACGAGTTTGGGTACACAAAGCGAGTCACATCAGACAATTTGTCAAGAGAAAAAGGAGCATCTCTCATCTCTCGTCATAAACGAGTTTGGGTACACAAAGCGAGTCACATCAGACAATTTGTCAAGAGAAAAAGGAGCATCTCTCATCCACAAATTTAAGAATCGCGCGTTCAAACAGAACCTAGGCTTGGAGGGTTCTACATTGCTTCTGAGGAGGCAAAATTGAAGAATACCGAACTTTCTTATATACACCGGTAAAAGTCTGTGAAAATTTAAAAATATCTACTTTATTCTTTATCCAATCAGAGATAAGAGTCCCTTAAGGGGTGTTCTTGGAGGACTAGGTCCCAGGCTTCCAGACTATGATGCAAACCCCCGGCTATAAAGTATTCGGGGTTTCTTAAATCGTGTTCTATTGGGATCAACCGTTTTTAGTTGGTTGAGTTGGTTGGGTTTTTTCGTGTTCTATTGGGAAAAAACCGTTTTCGGTTGGTTCGGTTGATCAACTTTTTCAACCGGCATCAAACTATGTTGAAACGGTTGAAAAACCACTGGCAGGAACCGCTGTCGTTTACGCGGGCTATTAGGGAGTTTTAACTAAGACGACGGCTGCAGCAACGAAAACGTCAGTCCAAAGTATAACTTAGCGCTGTCGCAAGTATTTCGCGATTAATCCGTCTTGTTCACAATGTACAATACAGGCGAACTATCCTGTAACTGGATGGGTACGAACGGTTTTATAAAGTCAAAACTGAAAATGACTTTGTTATATGCTCACGTTGTCGTCAAAACCTAAAATTTGGTGATTTCACGTTGTTGTTTTGTGGAGTACAACAAAGAAATGCACGGAAATTCGTGTTACACATGCAGCACGAGAATTTTTCCTTTTTCAACCAATAATATTCTTGCTTTGTGGCGTTGCCGTAGCCGTACCCGTCGTCTTTGCTAAAACTCCCTATTTAAAGTCGGCCGCGGGCTCCTGCCGTGTTGCTTTCAGGCCTCAACTTGTCAACCCTGAGAAGTCTGGTAATAACTATTCCCAGGAGTTACCGCGTTTCAACCGAAAACGGTTGGAAAAGTGTTCTATTGGGAAACCTCAACCGCCTCAACCGAAACCGGCTGCGGTTGAAACTGTTGATCCCAATAGAACACGACCTTAGACAAAGACAGTCTAAATCCGGGACTCTTCCAGATGACAGCACCTCACTCCAGGACTGGGCATGTAATGTCGCTCCCTCCTGAACGGGAACCCCGTTTACATTCACCCAAGAAGCCACACTTCTAGGCTTGACACCTCTTACTTAAAGTTTAATTTCATCTCAACTGGTACCTCGACTATCCTTTCTCAAAGTTGAGTTTGACTGGAGACTCATGGCCTAGCGCAGAAAAATAGCAAAAACGGAACTCACCCCAGAGAAAAGAAAAACAAAGGGAAAATTGCAGAATTAAATTATCCTACGTCGAGTGAAAATATCAAAATGTGACTTCTATAGAGTGAACAAGAAACGGGGTTCCCGATCAGGAGAGAGCAACCACACACGTCTGAAAACAGAACGTCTAGTGGCTACCGTATGCGGCAGACCAGCAGGAGTTGCTGACCCAGAACAAAGAAAAAAATTACAAAAAAGTGTTGCAGGAAAATAGGTATGGCAACCTACTGTATATTCTACATTGCATTTATTCTTCGACGCGAAGGAAATTCAACCACGAAGAGGGTTCGATAAACTAAAGCCCTTTAAATAAGAAACCAATTTTTTTTGTTTGTTTCTGTTCTTGTTTAAACTAACCAAAATGGAAAACAAATAACCTGTGACTTCTACGAAGCAATACAAACAAATGACCCAAACAGAAAAGTATTAACCAAAACACAATTTATTCAAATTTCCTATCGGAAATCAATCACACAAGTACTCAAACAACGGCAAAAAACTTGGAGTTATGGAAATCCTTATTCTACTATCTGCAAAGATTAGTTACTGTTTAGGGGTAAGAGGAAAGGCCCCTTCGGCCCCCGAGAACCTTCCCCTCTTAAATGGGGGAGGAGCCGAACCCCGTTGGTTCATAGGACAGAAACGCTGATAGTGGCCAAAATGGCCACAAAGGAAACACTGAACGAAAGTCCTATTCGAACTTCTCCCCCTGCCCCTCTAAGCAAACGAACTCTGATTGCCGAAACGCAATGACTCATCAACTGCAGCAACACACTTAAATACTGCTTCCTCATCCTTGTTCCCCAGTCAGAAATACAGACATTGATTAATAAAACATTTCTTTTGTTTTCCCATCATGAATTATTAATGAGTTTTATAATTTTTAAATCCAGAATCGGGTACCCTTGCTTTCTTTTGCATAGCATTCAATACTGCCCCATAAAAACCCACCTTATCGTGCTTTGACTCCTTAGCCTTGATTTTTAAGTTAACGAGGTAGTCAAAGACTTTTTCCTTGGAGAACATCGACGAACGGAGATGTTGACGGATTTCTTCCAGGACGGGAATCCTCATGATTTCTGAGAATCTTCAAGCCTGTTAAGTCTCTTAACTACAGCCGGTAAGTCAGCACCATTCCACATCGAATTAAAAGAAAAAGCCATAAATTATATTGCCCCAAACGATCAGAGACTCACTATGATATTATTAATATCATTCTCAAACAGAATCCTTCTCTCTATTGGGATTGTAGTCACCATAGGTAAAGAAAAACAACAAACATGAAAAGCCAACAAGACTCTGAACAATCCAGAAAAAAATACTATCTTTTTTTTTTTAAACCACATGAATTGCCCACAACAATAATGAAAGACGCAAATCAGAAAGCAAAATACAGAGCACTACACACAACCGGTAAATCTCTTGAATTGACCAACGTTATTAAGTCTACAGCCAGACTGGTTGTTTAGAATTTACCAACATTGTAAGTAAAGTCCACCGAAACAAAGGAAACATCACAACGTTCCAGAATGCCGTAACGCATGAAAAACTTAATCCAATGAAAACTGAACTGAAACGAAATATTTAACTTATTCAAAAAACCGCACAAGAATTACGGAATGAACGCTTGAATACTTCATCCCCTGACGTCTCACAGGGAAAACAACTCACAAATTTAGCCCCACCAGGCACATCTCAAAGGCCAGTATCTCGTATACTTTAAAGGTAGCCTCACCAAGCAGGCCTCACAGGAAAAAAACCTCACAGGCAAAAACCCATAAGTAGAATTCAACACCATAAAAATCAAGTTAGACAAATTGCTAAAAGTGTAGCCTCGCCAGGCACGCCGCACAGGCCATTAATAACCCAACAAGCAAAATAAACTTCAACATGTCCTCGCACGTATAAAGCCAGACAAACGACGCCCTACCAGGCAAGCCACACAGGTCAAATAATTCAAACGGACTATAAGTTTCCTAGAGAATAAACGAGAACTAAAACTAGACGCAATAGAACCCACGGCAAGAGATTATACGGTACATGTGTACCTCAGGTTGAGCTTGAGAGGCCGCCACTCGTTGAGCCTGAGGCTGTCCCGCCGCCTGGTGAACCTGGTTATCGTCCGGTTGCTGGACTTGAATTTGCTCTAGAGCTTGAACCTGTTCTTGGCGCGCCTGAACCTGGTCTGGAAAGGCTTGAGCGCCAGCAACTGGCAAGATTTCCGCACAGGTCCCTACTTCATTATGCATACACTCCTTTGTTTCAAGAAAACAATAGCGATAACAATAGACATCCTTTGGGACTGTGGCGATTTGTTCTTTCTTCTTAGAGGTTTTTTTTCAACGTCTATATGGACTTTGAAAAAACCAGTCGAACTTCTGACTGAAATACGGAAAATCGAACATTTTTTCTCGCAATTTCGGCACTTTTCTGGCGATTTTACCCATTTTTCAGTTTCAGAATGAGCGCAAGAAGTGGAGTTTCAAGAAATCGTTGTAATAGGGTTCAGATTCTCAAACATAACAAGCAAACCAAATAAAAATACTGTCAGAAAAAAATTAATGGCTACCTGCTCTTTTATCGTGAAATTGTTCTTTCTGTCTGCTTATGAATTCGCCGAGACACTGCAAAGTGTATGTTTTCTTCCTTTCCTGTATTGAGGATCACGAACGGTGCATTTTAGTGGGATTTTGCGATTTATCGCTCTTTGGAGAGATCGGCAATATGCTCAATGATGCTTCCAAGTAAATAACTTTGGAAGAGCCGGGTCCATGGATGTTCGATTCCCGCACGAGGCATACTTCGTCTCACTCCCCATCGACAGGTCTCAAAAATCACTGAGCATGCTCACTTATTTCCCGCCATCAATGTTTCAAAATGGCGGACGACAAATGAGATTTCCCCACGTACTTTAACCTCTCACCAGGCCGCTCGTACATTTGTTCAAATTTTAATAATCGGTTGAGTAACGCCTTCGACATTTCTAGTTTACCTCTGCACGAAGTTTAGTACGTACTACGGAGAGATCAGCGGTTGTTATCCAAAAGATATTGTCCCTTATCTGGTTCCTACGGAGCCCTGTTAGTGCCACCTGGGTGTGCGTATACTTTTTATTTTTTTCTGTCTAGACTTTTTTACTTTGGGCGTGACTCTTGTTTTTATTTGTGTCAGTGGCGCGACTTTTTTTATTTGGCGCGACTTTTTTTACTTGGCGCGACTTTTCTTAATTTGGCGCGACTTTTTTTATTTGGCGCGACTTTTTCTGTTTGGCGCGACTTTTTTTATTTGGCGCGACTTTTTTTGTTTGGCGCGACTTTTTTATCTGGCGTGTCTTTTATGCCGGCACCTTATGTATCCCTTATTATAGTGTAATAAATATTGTAAGCAATAATCCTATAAACCCTTGTATACTCCTATATACCCTTGTATACCTCTATATACCCTCAAGAGAGGATGAGGTGAGAGAACGGATTCCCCTGCTCCATCATAGTTTTTTAAAAATCTATTTTTAGTTAAGTTCTCGTTCCCAATGCTGCGCTTAACTAAAGTTTCTTTCCGTTATTACAACTGGCAAATCAGGTGCCTGTATATGGAGGGGGAGGGGGAGGATCTGCTCGCTTACCTCATCCTCTTCATACCCTTGACTACCCTTGTAAACCCCTATATACCCTTGTAAACACTTGTATACCCTTTTATACTCCTATGCTGCCCATATACCTTTGTATACTCTATATACCCTTGCATTCTATACCCTTGTATACCTCTGTGTACTCTTGTATACCTCAGTATACCCCGAAAAAGCGTGATTTATGTAGTTGGCAACTGCCATTCCACTTAAGATCTCGTTCTCCTCTACAATATAATTGGCAGCTTGACTTCGTTACGCCACAGGAAGTAGTCTCACTACTTCCACCACCTAGTTTCGTCCTGTAGTACAGAAATGGGTTTGTCAAGTGGGTTGATGTCTCATATTGACCACCATAGAGAAATTTGAAAGCCAACGTTTCGAGCGTCATTGATAAAAAAACTACGAAAGCATCCAAAAGCTTGTGTATCTTACTAATTCTCCGAAAGTCAGGCTTCAAAACCGAAGTTATTATGTCAGTTTTTTGCTGCTTTATTAGACGGTCCGATAATGGAATATGGATGCCCAGTATGGCACACTGGATTACCTAACTACCTTAGCGATACTATCAAAAATATCGGTCCAGCAAGAGAGCATCTTTTACTACAAACCCCGATTTGAAATATACGGACACAATTACAAACGCTTAACTTTAGTTAAGCGCGGCATTGGGAACGAGAACTTAAACTAAAAATAGATTTTTCAAAAACTATGATGGAGCAGGGGGATCCGTTCTCTCACCTCATCCTCTCTTGAGGGTATAGAGAGGTATACAAGGGTATATAGGGGTATACAAGGGTTTATAGGATTATTGCTTACAATATTTATTACACTATAATAAGGGATACATAAGGTCCGTACCCAGGCGCCGGTATAAAAGACACGCCAGATAAAAAAGTCGCGCCAAACAAAAAAAGTCGCGCCAAATAAAAAAAGTCGCGCCAAACAGAAAAAGTCGCGCCAAATAAAAAAAGTCGCGCCAAATTAAGAAAAGTCGCGCCAAGTAAAAAAAAGTCGCGCCAAATAAAAAAAGTCGCGCCAGCTAAAAAAAAGTCGCGCCACTGACACAAATAAAAACAAGAGTCACGCCCAAAGTAAAAAAGTCTCGCCAGAAGTAAATAAAAAGTATACGCACACCCGGGTGGCACTAACAGGGCTCCGTAGGTTCCTTCTCGTGTAAATGTTCGCTGCTAGTGGAAGATGAACCGGACTCTGTTTTTCTCGTTTGTTAAAGCTGCCCATGGTTTGTTAAGCTTGAGATGTGGACTACGTTTACGTTGTTTTTTCCACAAGAAAATATCAAAAATGACTTTTTTTTCGTTCCAATGGTCTTGAGAAAACACTTCCTAAAGGTGTTGTTGTGGATTTCAACCGAAAGGAGCGACTGCGTGAAGTTTATATAATGGCGAGAGTGACGAGACTAAGTCGGATCGTGTGCAAAAGGTGACTTCGCAAACTAATTTGTAAGTAATAATTTACAATTTTGTTTTTCCGCTTAGCGTTCGTCTAGCGTTATAGCTCCATCATGATTGTAATTTCACGTTAAGAAATGCTTTAATACCGTCCATTTATCTTTGTACGCTGCTCTCTTTTGATGTGAAAATAAACTGGATTCGTCTTAAGGACGTTCGCGCCAATTGTTTCTGCGCATCCTTACTGCGCACGCAAATGCACTCGCCACGTCATACACGAGTGCGCGCTAAGTAATAAAATGAGAAATGATAGGGCAAAAGGCCATTGCTATAGCTTTGCCTGGATTTAACGGTCTTGGACCTTCGGTGACCCCTATTTTTCTTTCCAGAAACGGATTTTATTTACAATTATCTCCACGTTGTCCAAAAATGAACAAAAATTCAATGTGGGAAGTTTAAAAAAATTCAAGATTTCTGCTCACGGGACATCAAATCCTGCCATCTTGCGGCTGCAAGGCGCGTGAAACTGTGGTCACTAAATGCGAACTTGATCTTTAAGGGACCTCACCAGTTGACTAAATTCACTTTATAAGTCCACTTAAACAATATTTGGCAGAGAAGATTTCACTTCAAAGATTTAATTGCAATATATTTGGGTTTACAGACACTGGCCTTATTCGCTAACGAAGCCCGATTTTGTCACATTTTGGGTGCTTTTGTAGGCATGTTCTCTCCAAAACGAAGTCGGTGACCCCCCATTTTTTTTACATTTCTGACATAACTAACTCATCATCTTACAGTGGTAAAAATTTCAGAAAAAAATCAATGTTGAAAAATTTTCGCGCGAACGTCCTTAAGTTCGATTTTAAGGTCATTTATATTCCCTTTTCTGGTGCTTGTCTAAGTTTTTGTACTTTTTAGCAGTCACAACTCAACGATCCTTTTGCTATGTTAGTTAAAATAATGTTTGGAAGAACAGAAGTGTAGGTACAGATGTATATAGATCTCTATAGATTCAGGTTCGTGACTGTTTTGCAAATCTTTCTTTTTGTTTTAGACTGTTGTTTTCTGGAAGCATTAATGATGTAATTTTGGTTTTTGGGGGACTGTCATGTGTTGTTGGATCAAGGAATCTGTTTTGAGTCAATTATGGTTGACGGTGGATAGTTTTTCCTGAAAAGGCTGAAAGGAAGCATTATTGCCTTGGACTTTTTTTGGTTACACCCCACATGTTTGTTCTTTTCTTAGATGGGAAAATTTATTAATATATTATGTGATTTGGAGCTGCAGCTAGAAACAGTGTCCCATGCATAAGGTATCATTGGGTTTGATGGCAGTAAAATAATTTTGGTAAAAAATATGTTTAGAGTTTTTATCATAACTTCTCATCTTGGTCCTGATGGACTTCAAACATGCTCTACCATTTTGCACAAGGAACTTGTCAATCAACCGTTACCTTTTGGTGTATTTGCAATAAGATCTTTGTATAGCAATTGATTTATTTTTCTTATCCCTTATGTGTAGATATCCTATGTCTGTCACATAGTTAGTTTTAAGCTTTTATTTCCTGTAGTGTATCTTTATTATAGTTAGCACATGACCCCACAAGCATGTATTATTGCTTTAATATTGATTGTGTTTGAATAAAGGATATTGTTGTCTTGTCTTGTAGATAAGGCAAAACAGCCTCAGTTGCATTTGCATTATTATTTCTGAGTGTTACTTTTAAGGGGCAAACCATTAAAAAGTGCACATAGTTTGCAGGAGTCCAGGAAAATTATTCCAAATATTCATTGATTTGAAGTTCCTGAAGCAGGTAAATCTTGAAGAGTTTACGTAACAATATTTGGAATATACAACATTTCTATTTGGGAATGTTTAAGTCCACAGAATTTATTTTCTTTATGTTGAGAAGTACTGTAAGAGCTGTCAGGTAACTCAGATGGAAATTTGACAGACCTTAGCTGTAATTCAAATTATTAGTACAGTTTTGGTCGTTAGTGGAACATAATATTTTATTGGAACATTTTTTAGTGAGTGATTAACCCATTGACTCCTGGGGATTCCCCATTGACAAGTAAAATCGTCTGGTGTTAGACAGAGTAAAATGCTAAGTATGGCCGGTTTAGGGGTGAAAGGGTTAAAGTGCTATTGTTAGTTTGACTTTCTTTTTCTTCATTTGAACCAAAAGTGATTAATCATCACCTCCAAGGCTGTTGCCTAACAGGAGCCCGGTATCCTGGGGCTCCCAAAGAATAGCTCTGGGTGCCTTAATTTTTCAAAGCAACACCTTTCACTTCATATGTTGGGCTCCTAAGTTCTCAGCGTTTAGCTCTGAGGGCCCCTTTAAAATTTTCTTAGGCAGCAGCCTTGACCTCCACCATGCTTCGGTTTGCGTTGCTTTTGCTTTTAGAACAAAGTATCAAAGTTGAAGCTGGTGGCTGGAGGAGTAAACTATAAAGGCTATAATGGTATTTGAGTATTTGTAGAACAAATTTGCCTATATCATTAAAGTTATTAAATCAATGGGAATCCAAACATGAGGATGCAGTTTGCTCAGGAGGGGTTTTCCCTATAAAAATGGCAGGCCACTTATTGGATTTTTTTTAAAAACAACCCTTAAAGGTAACAGAACCTTGTTTTGTGGACATAGGCTAAAGAAATCTGACCCCTTAGAGAAACCAGTTCTAAAGTGACAAATGACTGGCAAATAACTTTTACTTATGAATTATTCATAAGTAAAAGTTATTTGCTCGTGTACCAAATTGTCTTACAGTTCCAGTCATTTTTCAGATTGATAGCCTTAAATATACTGCAGCAACTCCGCAGCTGTTTGGTCTCAGCATCATAAGCAGTACAAATCCACATTTTTTTCTCCAAAAAGGAACAAAAAGAACATCTGTCATTTTCGTAAGGGAGCCCCCCTAGGGGCAGTTTGTTTACTTTACCACCATTGTTTAATACTATCCATGAACTAAATCAAGAATGGAAATAGATTACAGTTTGAAAAAATATGCCACTTTTTTTTACTTCTTACACTTACTGCATTCAACTTTAATTTATTCATCCTTGGAAATGGTAGGAATGATTAGTATTCTTTAAAGCAATTGCTAAAAATTCATTGCACCTAATGTTGAAATTTTTTTTCCATATGGAAAGGTAACAGCAGTTATTTCTGTGAAAGTCTTCTCCAGAAAACTCCAACATGGGATTACGCCCCTTTCAAATGTAGCTTTGTGTGCTTTTGCTCGATGACTTTGAACAATTATTACATAAATATGAAGTTATGGAGTTTTTATTTGTTTTTATTGAAACCACTGTGTTGCAACCAGAGTCCACAAAGAGAGGTTAAATAATCTATTGCACTGGAAGTATTTAGTAGGCCAGCATGAAATTTGTTTTGGATAATAGCACT
>NC_090891.1:28684200-28694200 GCF_036669925.1 Montipora capricornis | reverse complement strand
ACACGTGGTATCGGATGGAAGTCAATTTGCAAAGCACGCATGTTAAATATACCTGCATCTTTCAAAATTATTAAACTCGGTTTCGTACATTGGACAGTGTTGAAATTGGTGTCACTGTAAACAACACAGTTAAGCGATTTGAATGATATATCTTTGCATCTTTTATTTTGAAAGTAACGAGTTTTATAGGCGACAGAATTTTGTACACAATGAAATATCGCGGGACTACAGTCACCAAGTAACATATTCCTGACTTGTCAACGCGTTCTCGATTTTCTTAGCGGACTTAAACTACGGTGACTTAATTCTATGATATTCATAAATTAGACAGCTAACGCTTTCAAACAGTACCACACATGACAGGAAAATTTTAATTGACCCCGCGATAAAAATTTTTAAAACCGTAAGATCGGATTGAAGTCAATTTGCAACGCACGCGTAAAACATAGCTCCCTCTTTCAAAATTATTTAACACGGTTTCCTACATTAGGAAATCGTAAAATTGGTATCAGAGTGAATTATACAGTTAACCGATTTCCATGATATATGATTGCAAACTGCATCTTGACACGGACGAGTTTTGTAAGGGACAGAATTTTGTAGACGGTGAGAAAGTGCGCACTAAAATGGACAAGTAACGCAATGCAACCAAGGTAAACGTATCTGCATCTGTCAAAATTATTTAACACGGTTTGATAGATTGGAAGTTCTTCAAATTGGTATCACTGTAAACTAGACAGTTAAGCAATTCCAAGGATGTATGTTTGAAAACTGTATCTTGCAGACAATGAATTTTATCAGGCCATGAAACTCAATTTTGAAAACGGAGAGTGGCATCGTACAGAATTTGCTGCACTTTCCCTCCTCCACGAAACTTCCACGTAACGCGCGCGGTAACATTATCCGCGGGAAAATTGATAACATCTAAAAATAACCTAAGAGGAATTACGATGGGAATAGGGCCAGTATGTGGGATTACTTCTCTTACCTTTATAATCTCTTGGTTGAATTCGCACATTTCTTCTCAAACTTTATAACACGTGAAAGAAAAAGAAAACTAGCAAAAAAAAAAAAAAAAACCCCGGTATCTTGCCATCATTTGACACAGATTGTAACTGCCATAAGCGGACCTCAAAGCTCGTAGCAATTTAGACTCCACAAAACCTCAAGGCGAAATAAAAAAGAAGGGAAACAATTTATTGGCGATGTGGAAGATGCGGGTTGAAACTGCAAAATACAATATGAATAAAAACTTGAATGCTGTGCACGTAATAACGAAATGGCCAAAACTCAGACGATTATACTTACATTGTTACGAATTCTGGAAAGCTGTGGTAACTGAAACCAGACACTACTGATCACTAGGACCGATTTACTGCGACTTACTGCGACTAGTGCAACTACAACTGATGGAAGGAGGCCAAAAAACAACATGCAAAACTTTGGACTTATATACGAGACAGATCTATAAAAATACGTGCTAGAATGGAACGCCAAAAAAGGTGTAAATGACAGTAAGGGGACAATAAAGAACAAGAACAGCTAACGAGGGGGAGTACAAGTGTAAATGACATTGAAAACGAAACATTAAAGGGAACCCAATAGGCCATTTCCGAGTTCATGTCTGCCTCCTTTTCAAAGCGAGGCTAAGTGCGAAGTTTTTGTAATGGTAATTAGTTCTACTTTACATATGAATGAAAACTAATTTTCATAAGAAAAACTTCGCACTTAGACTCGCTATGAAGATGAGGCAGGTTTGAACTCGGAAATGGCCTATTAACACGTTTTACTAGATCTTACATACCGGCCCCTAAGTGCGTGGTCCGTGGCACTTAAACTATTAATTGAAGTAAGATCTAAGCGGAAACTGAAATTCCTTTAACCTAAGTCTATAAATTTCGTACGCTGTCCACAAGAAAAATAATCAAAGTTCTTCATACGAATGCTTGAAATTTCTTAACTATAGGGTAAATGTTCTTTGCTCCTTCCTCAACAAGTAAAACAAGTTTGTCTATTGGGCGCTCCAGAACAGCTGACTTGACTTTAACTTAGACCTTGCGCACTAAGCCTTTCTTATCTGGGAAAACGTCTTGGATTCTTCCAGGCGGCAAGCAATTTCGAGGGGTGTTTTCAGCGGCGACAAAGACAACGTCGGCAACAGCCAGATTTCTGCGGGGAAATAGCCATTTTTGACGACTCTGCACTGGTCACAAGTCTGATATTGCTTTTAAAGCACGCAAACAAAATGTACACTAATTAACTAATTATTTTCTTTTCTTTTCTTTTTTGAAAACAGAAGGCTTGTTGAAGTCGGTGTGAAAGTGATTTGTGAATCTGAGGAGATGTAAGAGTACACTGACTTCAATATTTCTTGACTTTCAAAGAGATGAAATGGAAGCTTAAATTGTTCACTCTTATCCAAGAACAAGTACAGAATACCGTGACAGGTTGATAAAGGCCCATCAAGTTATTGTTGAGTGGGTACTCCACTCACTCAGAAAATAAATTTGAAAAGAAGGAAATCATGTTAACAATGAAACTGATGACAAATTATTCAAAGAAATCGTTCGCAAAAAAATAATGCTATAACCGTTGTTTTCTAAGAAGCAGCAATATTGGAATTCAAAACAGCTTGTCCTCAAATAATGGATAATCGAATAAATTGAAAAAAGCTTGTATGAGACTATGAGTCGTTTTTATGGGGATCGATGTTGAAGATATATTATCGGTGTGCAATAATCGACGGTAAAGCTGAAAGAAGATTGGCCAAGATCAATTTATGTGAACTTTTCTTTTTGTAATTTACCGTTGAGCTCATCGTCTAGCACTCGAAGTAGCTAGCAGAGAGAGGGCTACCCGTACATCATTTTGATACACTACATCTTTGCATCTATTGTAGTAAATAAAATGTACTTTTTAGGGTTCTTGAATCATCAACAGGACACTCCTAATTGGGTCAAATTAAACCACAATACCTCAACGCTCTGAACAAGTCGCTTGTGCACGTGGATTCCTTAAAATTATTCTACGCATGAAATTGCTATAAAGAGCTGACTTACATGCCCCGGCATGAAATCCCTAATACGGATTTGAAGCACATGCCCGGCATGACAATCCGTCCTTTTTCAAGCCGGACATGAGATCCAAGCTCAACCCCAGTCCCCTTCTTACAACTAACCCGCGGGAATACGAGAGGCTCCTTCTGGGTAAGGGGTTATAAGATCTCCATCTCCCAGGCATGACGCCTTTTTTTTCATGCTATCGGTGTTCTTTCTTTAACGTATAAATCATAGTTTGTTTTTTCATGCGCGCTTAATATACAACGTACCACATACGTGAAAAGTGGTAGATACATTGCCTTTCGATTTTCACGTGGCACGAAGGAATAAACTTCATGCCAACCCCGTTGTTTTTAAAAATATTAGTCAAAATTTCTGTTTCCAAGCCAAACTAGTTAAACTGCAAATGCATGATATAAAAACTACGTAGAAACTACATTATCTTGTGCTTGAAAATCAGTCTATTTACATAATAAAATGTCATAAATCGTTCGGTATTAACCTTGGGGCGGGCACACATATTTATTGTCCCTTTTTGGTGGTAAATACGAGCCTAGCGGATGGCTGAACAGAGAAGCCAGCAAGTAACAACGGCTGCAAAGTAAGGTTGTTTTCTTTCGGAAGTTGTCGGCGTAAATGGTCTTGCTCCGTTCATGGCAAACGCCATAGCTTCCACTTTGAACCCTATGCATCCCTTAACCCATCGTCACCCGCCAAGAGATTCAGTTTTCTTTAAAAGTAAAAATCTTATTATGCAAGTAAATAGGCCTTAAAAACTTACTGACTGCCACTGATGATCCTACACGGCATATGCCATCACGTGACACTTTTGCCAGGACTTTAGGCTTGAACAGGTTTCTTGAGCTGGGAAAGTAAGTGTTGAAGGAGTTTATTGCTCTTGTAAGCACCCTGACCGCATGGACGCCGCTTCCTATGGGAGCCTCTGGGCTTCCTCTAGATCACTAACCTGAGAAAGGAAGAAGAGCCTTTTGCTCCGAACTAACAACGAAGACTTTGGAGTCGTTGATGTACACCTTAGCATAGAATTAGCAACGACAAGGGCTCCAAATTATATTCTGAAACTCCGTTCACTTCGCTCTCATAGCAGCAACGGCCGTTTTCAACCAAGACTAAAGGCACTTAGGGCAATGAGACTCCTTCAGTACAGCTCTACTGCTATGATATTGATTCTCCTCTCAGGCGATGACTCCCCTAACCCTGGATGGATTAACTCAAGTTTGCAGAAGCCTGGCTTGAAGATTGGCCATCTCAACATCAGGAGCCTACCTAAACACCTCGACGAACTAAGGATTTTTCTACAGGACAATCCATTCCACGTATTCTGTCTTATGAAACTTGGTTAAATGGTCCTTGACACGACGGCAAGCTTTCAATTGTAGGTTACAATCTCGTTCGGAAAGATCGCAAGGATGACCAACGTGGCGGCGGTACTGCGATTTACTATAAATCAAAGCTCGTTGCACGACGAAGAACAGATATAAGCTCGATTGATATTGAAGCTTTATGGTTTGAATTTACTTTCCCGAACAGGAGTAAATTCCTGGTATCCTCGGTTTATCGACCGCCTAATGTTGAGGTGAAAATTTTTATTAGCAAGTTTGAAAGCCTACTTGACTATTCCGACAGTGAGGGGTGAGGGGAGAGAAACAATCATACTCGGCGATCTAAACTGTGACCTAGTCGCTAAGAAAATATCTTCTGACACTTAAAATCTGTGCACGTTATTTAAAGCTTGTCAACTTATTCAGCTTATCAAAGAGCCGACGAGGATTTTTGAACGATCGACCAAAGGAAAATCTCTGATTCTAGTGTTTTAGAATGCTCCATTAGCGATCATTCCCTTGTTTACATCATTAGGAAAGTTAGATCGTCGAGGGGCGCTATAAAAACCATCAAATGTCGGAGTTACAAGAACTACTCAGTCCCAAATTTCATTAGCACCTCTCTCACGGTCGATGAGGCGTGGTCTTCTTTTAAAGACATTTTTGGCACCATTGCTGATCGACATGCACCAACGCGCACAAGAAGAGTTCGTTTTAACACGCTCCCTTGGATGACCGATCAAGTAGGAGCGCTAATTACTCAACGAAACTTTCATCACAAAAAGGCACAAAAGACTGGATCATCTTATGAATGGCAAGAATATCGATCAATCAGAAACAAGATAACTGTAACCATCAAAGAGGCAAAAAGGGCGTATTTTTCTAACCTGATTCAAGAAAATAAGAACCATTCTAGCAAATTATGGAATGAAATCAAGTCTGCGATTGGAAGTGATGTTAAAGCTGGCCAAATTCAATCTCTGGAAATTGACGGTGAAGTCATCACAGATCCAAAGCTAATCTCTGCTAACTTTGCGTTCTTCTTTAAATCTATAATAGCAAATCTACGGCAGACTCTACCAGTGCCAGTGATTCCACCCAGTTGCTCTCCTCAGCTACTAACAGGTGCACAATTTAGTTTGTCACAAATAACGGTGCATTTTGTTTACGAACAACTGAAATCACTGAACTCCAAGAAATCATCTGGTATACCCGATATTCCTGTGCGGCTTTCTAAAGGATGGGGCTGAAGCTCTGGCGAGACCCCTAACCCTACTTATGAACAGAACGATCAATGAAGGAACGCTACCGGCTGATTGGACATGCTATCGTCACGCCGGTTCATAAAGCTGGCTCGAAATCGGATCCATAGAACTTTCGGCCAATCTCAGTACTTCCCGTCTTCTCCACGATACTTGAACGGGATGTCCACCGTGTGGTCTACAACTATTTACAGGAGCATAAGCTTCTTTCTCCTCTCCAATCTGGCGTCCGCCCACTACACTCAACATCCACATGCCTCACACACGTGACAAACACTCTGCTTTAAAACACTGACAAAGGACTATTAACCTAAGTAAGGCCTTTGACACCTTAGATCAGAGCATCATGTTAGGTAAGTTACCTGTACTAGGAATGAATCGCTCTGCTGTCCAGTGGTTTAGGTCCTATTTAACCACGCGCACTCAAAGTGTTTGCGTAAATGGGCCCTTGTCTGAACCCCAATCTATACCTTTCGGGGTCCCCCAGGGTAGCGTGCTCGGCCCTTTACTCTCTATTATCTACATAAATGACTACCCTTGGCGGTTCAAGGTTGTAGTGTCGAACTTTATGCTGCCGATACACTTATCTATTTTGCAAGCAAGTCTGTCAGTGAAATTCAAGCTCAGTTAACTGGTGGCCTAACTGATGTCCTAAGCTGGCTTCATGCTAATTTTCTAATACTTAATCTTGAGAAAACGAAGATTATGCTTGTTGGTACCCATCAGAGGACCGCAGAAGCTTACAAAAATGCGTGCAGCACGTGCGGCACGATCATTTTTCCTTTTTTAACCAATAATATTACTGCTTTATGGCGTTGTCATAGTTGTCGTTGCCAAAGCGGACAGAAAACAAAACAATAGGCCATTTCCGAGTTCATGTCTGCCTCCTCTTCAAAGCGAGTCTACGTGCGAAGTTTTTGTTATGAAAATTAGTTTTCATTCATATGTAAAGTAGAACTAATTACCATCACAAAAACTTCGCACTTAGACTCGCTTTGAAGAGGAGGCAGACATGAACTCGGAAATGGCCCATTCCAAATAAATTTTTAATCTCAAGTGACCAAAACCACAATGCTTCCCGGTACTACCTGCAGAAATGCCTTTACGTTTCAATGCTTACCGCTTACGAAAGATAAAGGAAGACAGGAAACTTCATATTGGAGGCATTTAGCTGCTTATGATCGACCACCGTTGCATCATGGCAACTGTATCCAAAAGAAATATCGTGAATGATGTTGGAAGGGGAAAAACCCTAGGAAAAACTCCACGGGGAAAATCCCACTTCGGCAACAGTTCATCAGAATGTCCTTTCAAACACGGTATTACAAAACTCAATACAAAGGTAGGATGACAGAGCTAAGAACATAGCTAATACATAGAACATGAAAAAGGTCGAGTAAAGTTCGTGAAAAGGAACGCCTTATATAAATTTTAACGAATTTTATGGATAAATTTATCCGTTATGTCGTTTTTTTATGTGCACCGCGCAAAAATTTTGAAATCTCGAAAATGCAGTAACGAACACAGCGCCTTATTCCATAATTGTCAATTGAGATGCGTTTTGTTTTCCAAGAGATTCAAGGTTTGTCTTTTCGTAATATGTAGCTCTAATTGCACACGGTATTGTTTTGGTACCATAACTCACAGGAGTGTCATGGTAGATGTCTTATGTAAATAGCCGGACCCTGCAAAAACATGTGGTTACTAGTAAAATACTAAACTCAGAAAGACTGAAGAAAATAAAGGGAATCGAGTTACATTAGCTTCGAGGGTAACATGTTAATCAATTTTCAAGTTCCCTTCTTTGCACCTCAAGTTTAAGCGTGTCTGAGTTTTGTGAGACCTTTTTAAGACAAATTCGTACCGGAGTTAAGCGCTGCCAAGCGGGGTTAATATCTGAATGGGTGACCTCAAAATGTACGACTTGCCGAGTTAGAAACTCAGCACCAAAAATTTTATTTTAACGCTCAAAGATGCGCACTAAGCAAAGTACAGATTTTGTTAGCCTGCTTTATACAAAAAAAATGTTGATGAAAAAGTAAATAAATATTGATACACAGTTTTTAGGAAGAGCAGAAGCAAGTTTTCAGGAAGTGTCGATCGAGAATGAAATATAATTTTTGCCATCAGCAACAACATTTGCGACGTGAAAACAACATAAATTTTGAACCGCGAATATACAAAATTACCATCGGCGAAAAACATTTTGGGAGATTTTTGCTACGTTCAATTTTTCTATCGTACTTTTGGCTGCTCAAGTAAATCGCAAAATCGAAAGTGGCATCGAATTCAGCGGGCGCCGTTTTCATGTTACCTTGCATGTTTACTCGCGAAACAAAGGATACGTCTGTGTCAAAATGATGGCAAGCCACCGGGTTTTTGTTTTGTTAGTTTGGTTTTTTCTCTTTCAAGTGTTTTAAAGAAGAAGAAATGTGCGAATTCAACACAAAGATCACAATCGCCCATCTCTTGAGGTTGACCATTGTTTCTGCAAAGTCCAAAATTTACTCCCTCGTAGATTAGGTTATTTTTCACCAGGTAATTCCATCGTTTTGGAAATAGCAGCTGCTTTATTATTCATCAGCGTCACAAATTCTTGCCAATTTTGGAGCTCATTTTGTTGAAACTCAAGCACGTCACCACGGACTTACACTAGGGAGCTTAACCACGCGCGTTTTTGAGACGCGGACGGCAACCGGAAGTGAGCTGTTTTCCCTTTTGATTTGTCTTCACACAACCACATTTACATTACCAGGTATCTTTTCTCCATGAGAGACGATTATTATAACAATCTGGGAGACATCATTATCCTGGCACGCGAAATATTCTCTTCCGGTTGCCGTCCGCGTCTCAAAAACGCGCGTGCTTAAGCTCCCTAGTAACTCTTAAACTCCTACAACCCGGTGACATAGTGTACAGTGTACTATCACAAAAATAAACGTGTCTCAACCGTAAAATGACAGGTGTTTTACGTCTTGTTTTTATTTTTTCCTTGAAATTGGGGGAGCTAAAGATCCCTCGAGGAATCCGAATCGTATTTGAGAACTCGTCAGTCTAAAGATTTTTACAGCTTGATCTGTAAAAATGCCGTTACATAGACCTAGTATTGGAGTTGTAGGGTCACGATTATGGGTTCCTGCCCCATGGTGTTCGCTGATGTATAGTATCGAGGACAGCAGTAAACTATGCAAGAGGCTACAGGAAGCCTTCACTTTGCTCGAAGGTTTTTTAGCCGATTTCCTTTGAAGTTCACAGTATTTATCAGGGACTGCGGAGCCGTGGGGCTGGAGTGGCATTCTCATCCCATGGGTAATAATTTCTCATTAGCTGGAAAGGTCTGGTGTCGCGGGAAAATCAGTCGAAAAATAATTCACCGGCTGTGTAAACACCGTTTCACACAGGCATCATAGGCATCATAGCTGTGGAGCCATGAAAACAACAAGATGTAAACCCAAAATCAATATGGCAGAAAAGTTGGAGAAGGTTGTTGCAAAATTAAGACAGCGTGGGAAAAAGGATCAACCACCGAAACTCCTATGCAACATAAAATGGCTTAAAAACGTCGTTAGCATTTTTTTTTTTTGGAAAATGCCAAAAATTTGGCTCGGTCGGACGACGCTAAACGGAGAAAAAAAAAAGGGATGATCTCAGGCAACTTTAATACACTCGCTAAAAGGCAAGCACACCACAAACTGTTCTTTATGTATTACAGATACCCAAGTATCCTTTATATTATTAAAAATAACTGGATGAGGCTTGTGGAAAATATCAGTAGGAAGTGATAACAATTTTTCCCAAAGGAAAAATCTGTCACTGGATGGAGCTAAAAAGAGGCTTAGTGGCGGTGAGTTTTTATGTTTGTTTTTAAATTTCAAGGAAAATCATATGGATGGAAAGCTCATCAAAAAGGAAGAGTCAGTGCAAAGTGCGCCAAAGTCAAGAAACAAGATTGAATGGGAATCGCTTTCACAGGTAACAGTGTAACGAATGTAAAGATGGAGCTGGGAGCAAAGTAAATAAAATGGCGGGGGGTGGGGAGGGTGTTAAGATAGTAGTCGTACTGATGGAAAGTATGAATATGATTGGACATTCGGACAAGAACAGTTTCAAATGACAGATCATAGCTGTCAGCTGAAACGACTCGAGCAATTTTAAACACTTCGAAACACCCAGGCTTGGACTGGAAGTCTGCAATGACGTACCGTGCGGTTTCACTGAGCTGTGCGATACCACTGTGCTATCAAGCCATCTGGGCCCAGCATTTCAAAAGCCAATTAACAATAATCCGCGGTTAAATACGAACCCAGGCTTGAACTTTGCCGTTCAAAAAAGCCTT
>NC_090891.1:28671700-28679200 GCF_036669925.1 Montipora capricornis | reverse complement strand
CTACCTCACAGAGGTTCGCCAAGAAATCCTTACCGACACTTTCTATTTCTAGGGGGCTTTGGTTGTTTGTTTTCAGCGAACTCTGATGACCAATGACGTTTGATTGACTTGGAACAATGCGCAGATGTCTTCCACAGATTCGACACAAAGTCCGTCGAAACTCAGGGAACCTAAAGCTGTATATAAACAAATTCATGAAGGAATTACTATACTGGAGAAGTTTGATAGCGAGTACCAAATTAAGCTCCAATTTTTGTTTACACGGAACGCAAAAGAACACCGCGATGTTGGGGAAGTGAAAGGGAAGCCAAGTAATGAAAAACCCACCGGTCACAATTGAAAGAGTTAGAACAAGTTTTTGTTCATGTTCAGCTGATATACGACTGTATCTCCGGTGTCGACCATGAAGCTCGTTTTGACGAGCCCGCATTTTGTACCAGACAGCGATGTACGCAGCAAGCATCACAACGAGGACTGACGACAGCGCGAACATGATAGTGTAGAAATAGACCTCAAAGTCGACGATTTTTTGTGCGCTTAAAATTCGCAGTAAAACCTGCACTAAAGATAGAAGCCAGCAGGTAACAACGGCTGCAAAGTAAGGCTGTTTTCCAGTGACACGGTGTCTGTGAGGCCAAAATACTGAAAACATTCGCTCCAGGCCAACGAACGACAGGCTAAACAGCCAGGACGTCAATAGCCATAAAACTGGAGTTAAATGTCGGGTTTCCATTCAACGTACACCAAGGCCACAGGAAGACCATGTACATTGGAACAGTAACCGTGCCCACAAGCAGGTCTGCGAAGGCCAAGTTAATAAGGAGTATGCTTGTGCGCATGCGCCTAAGTCTTGAACTTTTGAGGAACACGGCGATGGAAAGAGAATTACCAACGATGATTAGCAAAGATAGGCAGCTATATAGAACACACCACGTGACTCGCTCCCAGGTCACAGCAAACATGGTTCTTCCACGGGCTCAACCTGCCAAAATGTTTTTTTTTCAAGTTGAGGGATTACTGTGATATTTCGTGCATCCTCTATCTCCAGTAATCCTTCTTTACCCCTGATTGAGACCAAACTGATCTAAATTTTGGGAAAAGACGAACGTTGTCAGTTAAACGTTGCACTTTTTAAAGGGAACCTCCACTAAAAAAACAAAATAACTTTAAACTACAGAGCATAATGTTTATAATTGGAATTGCTCAATTTTTTTCTAATGAAAGCGTTTGTATTCGAGAAAAATAAATTCTAAAAACGCTTATTTTGGCTTTTAAATTTCCTGGGCGCCGCCATCTTGAATAATTGTGACGTAACTTGGTTGCTTTATTGTTCTGATACAAAGAGCGATTGTTCTGGAACAATAGGGCAACCAAGTTACGTCACAACTATTCAAGATGGCGGCGCCCGGGAAATTTGAAATTCAAAATAAGCGTTTTTGGAATTTATTTTTCTCGAATACAAACGCTTTCATTGGAAAAAGATTGAGAAATTCCAACTGTAAACATTATGTTCTGTGGTTTAAAGTTATTTTGTTGTTTTAGTGGAGGTTCCCTTTAAAAACCGTTCATTGAGAGAAAAAAAAACTTATGTACGGCAAGACCGCAAAGTTTTTAACTGTGAATCAATTGCACTATATCAAAGATGCCCAGAATTTTACTGTCCCTTCAATACGAAAAGAAACACTTCTATCAAGATGCTGTTTTGCTGTAAATTTATGACAGTGAAATTTATAAACTGACATCTTCTTAGATAATGAAGACATGACTTGACATTTGTTAGCCAGCTGACACTCACAGGGACCACTCTTCTGATCGTTTTGTACGTAGATAGATACTTTACTCCGTAATATACGTGAACCAAGTAATCCAGTAATAAACAGAAGCTACCATTAAAATATAAAATATCAGAAAATATTTATCTTCAACAATATACAAGATGATAATGCCATGCAATAAGACTGTTATTGGTGGATCATAAAAGTGGTGCGTGTTGAAGTCGTATTTCGGATAATTAGACAATCCTGTAGATTGTGAACCTTATCTTTTAAGTTACCAATAACAAAAATAGGATTTAAATTAATTCAAGCTTCATTTAGGCTTCTACAGCAGCTAAGCTAAGATTGGGAAAAATGATCATGATGAAAGGACGCCTCTCCTCGAGGAAAACGTTAAAGATTTTAATAAATTGTGATTCAAATTCACTTTTTAAACCGGCGAAATCAAACTCATAGTTCACCACACGAAGGTCTGATTTCTCTTCTATTTCCAAAGACAATTTTTTGGTTCCACGTAGTTCATGAGACGGAATAAGTCAGTGATATGGGATCTGAAATTTATCGTTCCTATCCGAAGTAAAAAAAGTAGACCTATTTGTCGTAAGAATGTAGTACACATCAATGAACATGAGTGCTTGTGTCAGTTACTTGTTGCCTTTTCAACCGGTCTCCAGTTGATGATGGTGTCGGAAAATGCACATCGGAGTCGCCACGTTCGTCCATATATAGAATGTTGGCAGGTCTTAAGTGAAAGAAATCGTCGCCTTAGCTAGTGGCAAAGTCGAGGAAACCAGTGCAGCCTTTTTGTAAGTTTGGTCACGGTCTTGTTTATGATCCACGCT
Organism: Montipora capricornis; assembly: GCF_036669925.1. NCBI lineage: Eukaryota > Metazoa > Cnidaria > Anthozoa > Scleractinia > Acroporidae > Montipora > Montipora capricornis. The sequence continues at coordinate 28,676,583 of NC_090891.1, read as the reverse complement.
GGGTCGTACGTGGACATGAAAATTGATCATGCTGCTTCCTACACTGTGATAATCTTTTGCTTAGGAAATTACTTCTTGATAAATAACCTCTTTACTACAAAGCATGAAAGTCAGAATGGTCGTTGCACTTATCAAAACTGGTTAACCCTCTAATTCCCAATAGCCACAAATAGATTTTACTTTGTCTAACGCCAGTCAATTTTACTTGCCAATCTGGGCCCCATCAGGGCTTAAAGGGATAGGCATTGTTTCTTATGGACACCTGAAAAATGTGTCTTATAAGAGACAATAAAATTACTTGAACTGTCCACACAAATGCGAGGATCACTTCTCACTTTCATCCATTACCCACACTTCAAATATACATTTATTTCATGATCATTTCATTTATTTTCACCCACACTTCAAATATACACTTATTTCATTCATCGAATCATTCACGGGAACACAATGACCCAACAAATAACACAAACTTTTGCCTTGATAATTATCGCTATCATGCTCAACTTCACCAACATGGCCGTCTCATCACGTGATTGGAAACCATCTACTAAATTGTCCAGTAAGTGCGCGCGCGACAGTCACTTCTCACTTTCGTCTGTAACCCACACTTCAAATATATATTCATTTAGTAAAAAAATAGCACTCACCAAGCAGGTAGAGAATTGCTTCTTTATTTCTCGTTTTTGATCCTCCGTCAAGGGTGCCATACCTTTTTTCCCGGTTATTAATGAGGTTAGCCAGTTGTTGAATTCATCATTAGGAACTTCAAAATACTTTGAGTATTTCCCTACCACAGATTGACACATAAATCTATTAAACAATCAGAAAACATGCACAAGCGTAACGGCAAGCTATAAAGCTTTCATCTTGCAAGCGACGATTAGGCTGGGCGCGTTTCTCCCAGAGGAGATTTTGGCTTGAATTTACGTTGTGCTTCGTACCTAAACATGACTTCTTGAAAGAACTTGACACGTTCTGCCTGACCGACTGCAGTATCTGCTCTCCGTTCTTTCCACCTTTTCTGTATGCATCAAAGAAATGGCTGACAGTATCAAGTGCCATCTTGAGTTGAATCAGCTCGTCACGCAAAATAATTTATTGGGAAAAGATTGCGTGACAAGCTAAGTAACTTCGTTCCGAGGACCTTTTCCCTTTGCTTTGGGGAACGATCCTGGGAACGAGGCCAAAATTAAGTTGAGGCCTTTAAAAATAAAAACAAAGAATATCCATCTCTTCATACACCAAAACTTAAACGAAATAAAAATAATTACATGATACTCTTCGACCATGAAATAAAAATAGAAATTGATCAGGTTAAATCCTAATTGAAATTTAAAAAGCCTAGCCCAGAGGTCTGAACTCTTCTTATTAAAATGATGCAATATCTGCTGGATTTAAAAGATTCTGTACCTCAAACTTTAATTTTAATGAAACACGCAACGAACTTTTTTTCCGGATTCCGAGTTCCTGATTTTTTATTAACCCTACCCGGAAAATACAACCGTTTTTCTCATGTTTGTCACCGCTGTTTCTGTTTTGTTTCTTAAAATGTCTGCAGCATCATCCAAACATCCGTTTGAGGCCGCGTACACCGCTCGCCTTTCCTTTTGACTTCCGCCCAGCTTTTTGCGCGGCCACCTTGCACCGGTGGCTCAGCTAGTTGAGCATCGGGCTACGGAGAGTCGTGAGTTCGACTCCGGCGGGACCAACACTCAGAGTCTTCAAATAACGATGGAGAAAGTGCTCCTTTGTAATTACACCCGCAAATGGTTAGACTTTCAAGTCTTCTCGGATAAGGATTGTAAACCGTAGGCCCCGTCTCCCTAACCCTTCAAGGTTCATAAACTCTGTGGGACGTTAAAGATCCCACCAAGAGTGAATTAGATAAGGGTGTTGATCTATCACTTTGCGGCCTTGCGTCAGCAAGGAAACAAACAGACGGCAGCCAATTTTAACCAATCGGAAGAAGCCATGTCACGCGTGACTGCTTGTGCCATGTTTTTTCAGTGACATGTCACGTGATTTTCGCAGGAACGGGTATTCTAAAAATAGACATATTTGTGACTGTGCAGGGAGGCTCACCCATGCCATAATAACACTCTTATCTAATTCACTCTTGATCCCACACACTAGTCGAAAATAGTAGGGCATGGAGTTCCCGGTGTTGTGGTCTTGCCTTTCCTTCAGCAATGTGGTCGGCTTGGCGTAATCTTCTGAATGGACTACTGATCGATGAGACCACATAACAGCAAAACAGACACAAAGCGATTATCAGCCTCGCGGGAAGGATTTACTGCTGCTCGTCCGGTGGAAACTTCGACGAGCGAGGTGAAGATACGTCTTTCTTTCTACTCCCTGTATTTGACAGATAATGTTTTCAGCAAGACTGAGATTTTTACTGCCATAATGGTCATGAAATCTTCCCAGCATCATAATGGCAGAATTTGGAAAATTCAGAGAAGGATCCTTCCATTACCAGTTATCTTTTACCCTTTACACGTGTTTTAGCAACGCCGTTTTCCGACGTCCTCGTTCTCTTCGAAATAGTTGTAAGTAAGTTGCCTTCTGCCAGGGGCACCCAACGACAATATTGTTCAAAACCACTTAAACATGGCATTGTTAAAGGTATTTTGGTATTTAAACGGTAGATATAGGCATATTTTTATCCCCTAAAAAAATTTTTTCTGTTCGGATTTCCTACAGCTGAAAGTGTAGTGATACGAAAATTATAGGGATCAAAACTTACCTTTTCGAAAATTTCAGCCAGAAAAAAGGCTCCCGAAAATTCTAGGTGACCTTTTTAGAGTAAAAATCCGTTAAAGATGGGCAATTATTCCATTCTTCAGATGTTCGAAAATCCTAGGACAGGCAGGCACGCAAGACATTTTAGAACAAATGTTCCGAAAATTCTAGATCTCAAATCGTATTCCGAACAGATATTTTCCGAAAATTGACGTTGGGTGCCCCTGTTGTGCCACAGTTTGGCAGCGCTTTGTAGGACCAGGCGGAAACGTTGATATCTGAACTTTGACACTAAACTTGGTCTTAACTGAATGATCGCTTATCACTGATGAAAGACATCTTTTTTCCTTCAGTTACATACAAACAACAACAAAGCAGTGGTAGTTCAATGATTGCAAAGCGACCAAAAGGAGCCCGCAATCATAATGTCAACGCTGATTGTCATTGCGCATGCACGACATGCATGCGATTTTAGCGTTAAAGATTTAGCGCATTTCTTTCCACTTCGAGGGAATGCGTTGGACGCAATTTGACCCCGAGAGTGTAGGCAGCGTTGTTCCGCAATGCGATCACGAGCGTTGGGAGTAATGAATATGTCCATAACAAGTTAAACACTTGAGCATTTTCTCCGTTGATATTTCTATAAGTTTAGCAATATCATTCGTTTAGATCCACTTTATTCAGTAATTCTTCTAACAACCCGTTCAAGTTTTCTATCTATTAATGCTACAATACACTTTTCATTATGTTACCATGACATCAATTGATCTCAACTCAACCAACACATTGCTTTCTTAAGAGACTTTATGATCCAGCAAAATCTAGGAATGTGCAGTAACCAGTGTGATCATGTGACTAACTGTGAATAGTATTCAGAGTATTTACTATGTTTATTCTAACAATACGGTTCGTTGAGTTTCAATTTACTGATCATTCTACTAACAGCGTGTTCAACTTTTCTGACTTATTATTTTTACAATAAGTTTGTCACGGTTGCTTTACATCAATTCATCTTGACTCAATCAATTGCCTGGTCCACAATATGTCTATTTCCATATTAAGTTAAATTCAAACTTCACATCGAAGATTAGGAATTAGCTCCTCACTCAGAGCTCTGTCAATAGATTTTATTTCCCTGAGCTTCACAGTCAAGTTCAAATTTATTATATCGAAATTGGCCTTTTCTTAACCTTGGTTTACACCAGATAGTAGCGACCATCAAGCTGAAGTACGAGAGAACCAACAAACTCAACCCACACGTGACGCCAGGCATGGAAATCAAACCTGGGACACATTGTTGAGTGGCGAGTGCGGATCTCTTTGCTCCCCTAGTTACATATTTGTAACTTTGTCGACATTCAAGTATTCGACTACGTAATCATCGAAAAATTATCCTTGTAAAGGAAACTCACAATCCGCAATGTGGGTCCAAACCAAATATGAGCAATGTAGGTAGGATATTTTCGTAATCAGCTTGTAAATGTTCGGTTTGCCCGGAATCATCATATCTCCTATAGGCTTCTTTGCAGATGTCAGCAATTTCTCTGTATCTTTGAAAAAGTTGTCTACATTGCTCTCTATGACTCCGCTCTTTGCGGAGCATCATGACTTGTTCCGGCAAGGTGACTCCGAGATCATCAGGCAGGAGACTGTTTACGGGGCAGTATTCTGCGCATGCCCCCAAGAACGTGGGACCACTGGAAATAAAACCCTCCAATCTCCCGAAGATCTTTCGGCAGTTGTCGCAAGGTGGTTTAACATTTAACAAGAGACTAGGAAGGTCATAATCTCTTGCATTTAAACCCCTGTTCACGGCAAACGCCATAGCTTCCCACCTCGAAACCTGTGAATCCCTTACGCCATCGTCACCCACTAATATTATTGCTTTCAATAGCGTTCTATTAAAAGCAAAAATCGTATTATGCAAATAAATAGGCCTTAAAAAATTACTGACTGCCACTGATGATCCTACGCGCCATATGCCATCACGTGACACTTTTGCTAGGACTTTGGGCTTAAACAGGTTTCTTGAGCCGGGAAGGTAAATGTTGAAGGCGTTTGCTGCTCTTGTAAGCACCCTGTCTGCGTGGACCTCGCTTCCTATGGGAGCCTCTAGGCTTTCTTCTTGATCACTAACC
>NC_090891.1:28661700-28666700 GCF_036669925.1 Montipora capricornis | reverse complement strand
GGAAATAAAACCCTCCAATCTCCCGAAGATCTTTCGGCAGTTGTCGCAAGGTGGTTTAACATTTAACAAGAGACTAGGAAGGTCATAATCTCTTGCATTTAAACCCCTGTTCACGGCAAACGCCATAGCTTCCCACCTCGAAACCTGTGAATCCCTTACGCCATCGTCACCCACTAATATTATTGCTTTCAATAGCGTTCTATTAAAAGCAAAAATCGTATTATGCAAATAAATAGGCCTTAAAAAATTACTGACTGCCACTGATGATCCTACGCGCCATATGCCATCACGTGACACTTTTGCTAGGACTTTGGGCTTAAACAGGTTTCTTGAGCCGGGAAGGTAAATGTTGAAGGCGTTTGCTGCTCTTGTAAGCACCCTGTCTGCGTGGACCTCGCTTCCTATGGGAGCCTCTAGGCTTTCTTCTTGATCACTAACCTGCAAAAGAAAGAAGATATTTGGAGAAGGTTCTCACACTCAGATCGAACAACTCACAGACCTGGTCAACATCGTTTCCAGGGCTTTTTTTCGCTTTCCAGCCTCTCGGCGGAGAAAATCCTTGGGAACGAGGTTAAAGATCTTTTGGTATAAATACACAGGTGATTATACAAAATCGAGTGCTCTCACTGGCTCGCTATCTCGGATTATCAGCCGATAATCACCTCAACGGACAAAATGGCTGCCAGTAGTCGTTTTGCCACTGTAAGTGAAGGTGATTTCGCGTTGAAATGTTTTTTTTTTCTCTTTTTTGAAATAATCACCTGTGTATTTATACTAAAACAATTATTCGCCTCAGGCTCAGTGATTATCGGTGAATATTCACCTCGACTTCGTCTCGGTGAATATTCACCGATAATCACTGAGCCTGAGGCGAATAATTGTTAAATACACCTGTGACGAAAGCGAAGACATCATGCGTTGATTGTTTGAGAGGCGCAGAACTCGGAAAAGCTGCTCTAAAAAAGAAAGAATGAAAGGCTTAATTTCTAAAGAAACTGATGTGCTGCGTTGATGGGAAGTGAAACACAAACACGAACACGAACAAGGGAATAAATACCCTGGCTGCCAGGGAAATGTTTTTTTGTCAAGGTCGGAGAGAACGCTCAGCGATTCCAAATCAACATGATTTGGAATCGTTGAACTTTACTTGCCGCTGAGTCACTAATTTAGACGCTGTACAGAAATCAAATCAAATCGTTGCAACTGGTTGGTTTTTGAGGAGAGGGAAAAACCGGAATACAAGGAGAAAAACCTCTCGGAGCAGAGTAGAGAACGAACAAACTCAACCCAACTGTGACGTAAGTCTGGGAGTCTAATCCGGGCCCCATTAGTGGGAGGCGAGTGCCTTCGCCACAGCGCCATCCTTGGAGGAAATTAAACAGGGAAATATGCAGACATTTCACGACTTGGTTAAATATGATTCAGCCAATAATTTTGGAAGAAGATACCTTTATCTATCGAAAAAACTGGGTGTATATTTAATGCACAAATGAAAGCTAATCTTGTGTCTACCTAAGATTGAAAGTCGGTGCGGTGACAAAAGTAGGTGAACTGAAAACCCAACAGTAGCTCAGAAATAAATGTTATTTTTCACATACTTTAAAACCTTTAGTTAAATATCTGCTTACGATTTGCAAGAATATGCTTCCGGGATCATGAGCATGCGTTTCATTCGGAAGATGCGCTAATTCCTGCTCCGTTAAATGAAGATGGTTACCCAAATCCCTGAGGTCTGGATGTTCTGTCGCTGCCTCTTCTCCAAGGTGAAAGAGAAGATGAAGTTTTAAGCTCCAGTAAATGTCTTTCAAGTGATTTCTTGTTAATTCATTCTGATAAGCAGCGGCAGGTAATTCGAGCCCCGTGACAAGGTTACACATTTGTGTAACATGTTCCTCTAGCCTTGCATCTATGCGTTGCACCCTCCTTGTAATTGATCGTATGTATTCTAACGCGGAATCGTCCTCCATTACACTGAGAAACGAAGTTCTGCTGTACTTTTAGACTTGACACCGAAGTAATTTAAAAACGAGTTTTAAAACAAATCATGAAACAGGTGCTATAATATATTGTTGATGTTTTTGTACTAACGTATTTTCCATTGTTTGGATTTGCAAGTTGCTAAGTGTAGTCGATTTTCCGCCAGCTATTTTTAAATACTTCTTTTAGGATGTGTAAAAAACTCAGTAAAACTTAGCAGAGTAGATATAGTCTCCTATTGTTTGGCTACCGTCCAATCGCAGGCTCCTTTATCCTATCCGTTTTATCCCGGGAAAGACGGGCCGTACGAAGTAACCTATTCTTGAACAACGAAACCAGCCTAAAATTGTAATTAAACCTCCCTTAGTGTTCCAATCGATTTAATTTATATGCAAAAAGATTTCATTTTCCACTTTCAATGGGGCAGGATATTTTATTACGTCTCTGTTTTTTTGTTATTAAAACATCACAACCTATGCTAGCAAACAAACTTAAAATTTTATGGTGTTTTTAGGCTGGTGTAGTTTCCATGTGAACTCGAGTTACAGCCGGCCTATTAGCTGAAAGAGTGAAGGAATTTGAAGCTTAACTCACAATATTCGGAAAATCGTCAAGATTTGGGACACATTTTAAAAGTGGCGTTTTGGCTCACTCTGAAATCAATTTGCTATATCACTCGTGACGAATCGTGCTTGTTGAGGACCTCTGTTTTTTATGTTTCTGTTGCGTTTCTTTTCCTTAGACAAAAGATAATTTCAAGATATCACTTATATGGTGATTCCACGCGGGTGATTTCCCAAATAAAAAGCCGAGTTATTTCGCAATTTAAAACTTCACTCCCATTCCATATCTTTTAACACTATGCCGGTCAACTGGTTCAAAGATATAAGGAATTTTTTTTTTCTTCGGTTTGCTTGACTTGCATTTTCAGATCAAGAGGCTAGCCTCTTTCGTGCTCTCCAAACTTCCCGCGTGCTCAATATCTCGACATACGCGCGCTGACGCATGAACTAATTGTACAATTATTTGGTTTTATCAACGGAGTTGATAATGTAAATTGGCCACCGTACAGAGATTCTAAAAGCTGACGTTTCGAGCGTTAGCCCTTCGTCAGAGCGAATCGAGGGATTATGGGTTACGTGTAGTTTTGATAGTAGAGTAGGAGCTACGCTATTGGTGGTAACATGGCAACGTGAAGAATAGGAATATCTTGGTTTAATGAAAAAGCGTTCGTTAATACCGTGAGGATTAAGGGTGCCGATTTGAAAGATAAATTTTTGTTCCAGATGCTTGCGGCTTTCCGTGATACCTAGATGTAGGGAAAGGTGATCGACAGTCATCACTACAAACGTCACAAAAAGATAAGAATGACAGAATTCCATTCACCCTCACTTTCCATCCTCATAATCACGCAGTCAAAAGCATCATTCTCAGTAATTTTAAATTACTCCAAAATGATCCCGAGACTGGTAGAATCTTTTCGCAACCTCCACTTATTTCATTCAAACGCGACAAAAACGTAGGCAACTTTTTAGTTAGAAGCGCGCTCAAAACTAACGAGCAACCCGGCACTTAAATCCGCGCTCACGATGCAAAACTGTTAACACTAGCAAGATATCGGGACCTAAGCGATCTGTTAAGATCACCGATCGTTTCACATGTACCTCCGTAAATGTCATTTATTGCATAACCTGTACGTTATGCAATAAATTATACATTGGTGAGACAGGTAGACGACTAGGTGACCGATTCCGCGAACACCTTCGCGATGTTGAGAAGAATGACAAGGATGCATCTAAGCCAGTCGCTCGCCATTTTAATCTGCCTAACCACTCCAAAAAACACATGGCTGTCTGCAGTCTTTCCCTACATCTAGGTACGACGGAAAGCCGCAGGAATCTGGAACAAAAATTTATCTTTCAAATCGGCACCCTTAATCCTCACGGTATTAACGAACGCTTTTCATTTAACTAAGATATTCCTATTCTTCACGTTGCCATGTTACCACCAATAGCGTAGCTCCTACTCTACTATAAAAACTACACGTAACCCATAATCCCTCGATTCGCTCTGACGAAGGGCTAACGCTCGAAACGTCAGCTTTTAGAATCTCTGTACGGTGGCCAATTTACATTATCAACTCCGTTGATAAAACCAAATTTTTGTATACTACTTCCCCACCGACGCAGCACCACAGTTTCTTTAGAAACTACCCCTTCATTTAATTGTACAATTGTTTGAAGTTGCTAAAAGGAATTGGACCCACTACAGTGGCTATTCTTGATACGACATAGTTAATGAATGGAGTTGATTACTGACTATGATACGAGATTAATTTTTAATGCTTATAAGAAATATAGGGGTTAACAGAAAACTAAGTTAAATAATTATTGGAGGTTTTGCTGCTGATCGACCACCTTTGCATCAACATCATTCGTTTAGATCCACTTTATTCAGTCATTCTTCTAACAACCCGTTCAAGTTTTCTATCTATTAATGCTGCAATACACTTTTCATTATGTTACCGTGACATCAATTGATCTCAACTCAATCAGCACATTGCTTTCGTAAGAGACTTTATGATCCAGCAAAATCGAGGAAATTGTGCAGTGACCAGTGTGATCATGTGACTAACTGCGAATAGTATTCAGAGTATTTACTATGTTTATTCTAACAATACGGTTCGTTGAGTTCCAATTTACTGATCATTCTACTAACAGCGTGTTCAACTTTTCTGACTTATTATTTTTACAATAAGTTTGTCGCGGTTGCTTTACATCAATTCATCATTGCCTGGTCCACAATATGCCTATTTCCATATTAAGTTAAATTCAAACTTCACATCGAAGATTAGGAATTAGCTCCTCACTCAGAGCTCTGTCAATAGATTTTATTTCCCTGAGCTTCACAGTCAAGTTCAAATTTATTATATCGAAATTGGCCTTTTCTTAACCTTGGTTTACACCAGATAGTAGCGACCATCAAGCTGAAGTACGAGAGAACCAACAAACTCAACCCACACG
>NC_090891.1:28654200-28656700 GCF_036669925.1 Montipora capricornis | reverse complement strand
CCAGCAAAATCGAGGAAATTGTGCAGTGACCAGTGTGATCATGTGACTAACTGCGAATAGTATTCAGAGTATTTACTATGTTTATTCTAACAATACGGTTCGTTGAGTTCCAATTTACTGATCATTCTACTAACAGCGTGTTCAACTTTTCTGACTTATTATTTTTACAATAAGTTTGTCGCGGTTGCTTTACATCAATTCATCATTGCCTGGTCCACAATATGCCTATTTCCATATTAAGTTAAATTCAAACTTCACATCGAAGATTAGGAATTAGCTCCTCACTCAGAGCTCTGTCAATAGATTTTATTTCCCTGAGCTTCACAGTCAAGTTCAAATTTATTATATCGAAATTGGCCTTTTCTTAACCTTGGTTTACACCAGATAGTAGCGACCATCAAGCTGAAGTACGAGAGAACCAACAAACTCAACCCACACGTGACGCCAGGCATGAAAATCAAACCTGGGACACATTGGTGAGTGGCGAGTGCGGATCTCTTTGCTCCCCTAGTTACATATTTGTAACTTTGTCGACATTCAAGTATTCGACTAAGTAATCATCGAAAAATTATCCTTGTAAAGGAAACTCACAATCCGCAATGTGGGTCAAAACCAAATATGAGCAATGTAGGTAGGATATTTTCGTAATCAGCTTGTAAATGTTCGGTTTGCCCGGAATCATCATATCTCCTATAGGCTTCTTTGCAGATGTCAGCAATTTCTCTGTATCTTTGAAAAAGTTGTCTACATTGCTCTCTATGACTCCGCTCTTTGCGGAGCATCATGACTTGTTCCGGCAAGGTGACTCCGGGATCATCAGGCAGGAGACTGTTTACGGGGCAGTATTCTGCGCATGCCCCCAAGAACGTGGAACCACTGGAAATAAAACCCTCCAATCTCCCGAAGATCTTTCGGCAGTTGTCGCAAGGTGGTTTAACATTTAACAAGAGACTAGGAAGGTCATAATCTCTTGCAGTTAAACCCCTGTTCACGGCAAACGCCATAGCTTCCCACCTCGAAGCCTGTGAATCCCTTACGCCATCGTCACCCGCTAATATTATTGCTTTCAATAGCCTTCTATTAAAAGCAAAAATCGTATTATGCAAATAAATAGGCCTTAAAAAATTACTGACTGCCACTGATGATCCTACGCGCCATATGCCATCACGTGACACTTTTGCTAGGACTTTGGGCTTAAACAGGTTTCTTGAGCCGGGAAGGTAATTGTTGAAGGCATTTGCTGCTCTTGTAAGCACCCTGTTTGCGTGGACCTCGCTTCCTATGGGAGCCTCTAGGCTTTCCTCTTGATCACTAACCTGCAAAAGGAAGAAGATATTTGGGGAAGGTTCTCACACTCAGATCGAACAACTCACAGATCTGGTCAACATCGTTTCTAGGGCTTTTTTTCGCTTTCCAGCCGCTCGGCGGAGAAAATTCTTGGGAAAGAGATTAAAGACTTTTTAGTATAAATACACAGATGATTATACAAAATCGGACGCTCTCATTGGCTCACTATCTCGGATTATTTAACAATTATTCCATGAGCGCGCGTTGGATATGAGATGGTAAATAGCCAACGAGGCGCGTAGCGCCGAGTTGGCTATAAGCACTCTTATATCCAACAAGCGCGAATGGAATAGTTGTTTTATTAAATTCCTTAAAATCCAAAACTTTAGAAGTACGAAATACGAGCGAAAAAAGTGAGAAAATCCGAGCGAAATCGAAAAAAGTTGATGAAGATGCGATGTTGTGTAATACCTCGTGGTCAGACAGAGCAGGCTCATCACAAAAACATTTCTTACCTTTTCGCTTATCTCTAAGCTTCGAAAGTGATCCAAACTTTCCACAAAAACGTTTTTCTGTTGCTTTATACCGAAAGAAATTTCGCTTTCTGGCGTAAACGTTTTTAGTTTAGCAACGCTGAGCGCAATCATTTACCATATAAGGCCAAACTAAGGTATATGAGCTGATAACCGAGATTGAGTGAACCAATCAGAGCACGAGAATTGCATTATCCGAGGTTGAGAATTAAATAACAGCCGATAATCACCTCGACGGAGCAACTCCTCGACGGACAAATGGCTGCCAGTAGTGTTTGGCCACTGTAAGTGAAGACGATTTCGCGTTGAAATGTTTTTTTTTTTCTCTTTTTTGAAATAATCACCTGTGTATTTATACTAAAACAATTATTCGCCTCAGGCTCAGTGATTATCGGTGAATATTCACCTCGACTTCGTCTCGGTGAAAATTCACCGATAATCACTTCGCCTTCGGCGAATAATTGTTGAATACACCTGTGAAGAAAGCGAAGACATCATGCGTTGATTGTTTGAGAGGCGCAGAACTCGGAAAAGCTGCTCTTAAAAAAGAAAGAATGAAAGGCTTAATTTCTAAAGAAACTGATGTGCTGCGTTGATGGGAAGTGAAACACAAACACGAACACGAACAAGGGAATAAATACCCTGGCTGCCAGGGAAATGTTTTTTTGTCAAGGTCGGAG
>NC_090891.1:28641700-28646700 GCF_036669925.1 Montipora capricornis | reverse complement strand
TGCAGATTATGTCGGCTATACAGCCCGACACCTTTTTCAACGTGTCGCTGAACACAAATATTCGGCAATTGACAATCGGCATTTTCATGAAGCGCATGGTAGGAGGGATCGTTTGAATGAGAGTCATTTTAAGATTCTGAGAAAGTGCCAAGGCAAATTTGATTGTTTAGTGTTTGAAATGCTTTATATTAAGAAATTCAAACCTAATCTGAACTTGCAAACGGACTCCATACGTGCGAAACTTTTTGTTTAACCCGTAAATTATTTTCTCTTTTTGTTCGTTTTAGTATTTATAGAACTTACTTTTATACATTTTTGACTTGATAATGACGTCATGTTAACGTCGAAACGTCGTCGATTTTAGCTCTTTATAGCTTTTTATCGTTTTTAACTTTTTAAATCTTACAATGTTATTAAGCAACGTTTGTCGCAAGTTTTTATCGTCAAATAGTTGAAATTGCAGTGAAACAAAAATTTACCACCAACCTTCCTTACGTGAGTTCAAGTTTAAGTTCAATTTACTTCCCACTATTTACATTGTAAGTTCATGCACAGATATAAATTAAAACAATAACAGATTCTCTTCATTAATTTATTAAATAACATAAAAAACAGAGCTAATACTATATTAAGGCCTGGCCAAACGCTCGCAACATTTCAACGCAACATCTTTATCTTTACCTTTCGAGGCAGAGGAAAATAACATCGTATTTATTTTCTTAATAAACCCTCTGTTGCTTGAAATTAACGTCAGCCTATACAAGATCTTAGGTAAAACTCATCGTAAACATGCAATGATGTCTTGATATCTGTTCCCTCTGCCTCTTCTTTGTCTACGATCTTGATATACCACGGTTTCTTGTGCCTCGTGATCACCATCTTGTGTGCCCACCGTGGATCTTTCCTCGTACATGTCTTCATTTGATTCATCTGATTGCAATGCTCACTTGATGGAATCTTCAAATTGCTCTGCTATCTCCAGAATTTCGCTGTATGTTTCTGTTGACATCAAGAATTGAGTTTCCGTCACTGTGACAGCCTCCTCCAAGAACAAGGTCACTACCCTGTCGTTTCCATCCCGCAACACAAGCGCAAATACCATGGAGGCATTCTTCCAGTTGGGATCTAGGGAATAGAAAATGTTGTAATCATCTCGTGCAGTTTCAACAAGAAAGTCCCTGCGGACTCTGGATCGGGGGCCAAGACGTCACAGAGATACATTATGGGTGATTCTCAACAGATTAAAAGGCAACCCGTCAGTTCCACGAAAGGCCACTACCTCTCCCTCTTCGAAAACGTTGCTGTTGACATAACTAGAAACACCATCCTGATCATGCATGACGGCGACAGTGACAGCGTCTTCTTGTGGAATTGTTGAGGGCGTAAATATGGAATTCAGTATGGGTGTCGCATGTAAGGGACGCCTGGTTGCACGCTGGCCAATGATGGTCGGTGGTGCTCCATACTTCCTCTTCTGGAAATCTCTTAAAGTTTTCATTGGTCGGGACTTGGTAGCCATGTGAATACCCCTAAGCTTCGCCTTTTGGTCATTAGTCAAGTTTCCTTTACATCCAAGCATGCTCGCATACCCCTGACAAAACGCCATCGTCCCCATGTACAACTGCTTTCTTAACAAAGCTGGGTCAATGTCCTTACCATTTTCCAAGTTCGTCTTTATTTTCCTTAAGTCTTCAGTAGTGAAGCAATGTTCATGTCTCTGTTGGAACATTGCCCACATCGCTTCCGAAGAGGTCTCGTTTTCGTCAGGGCTTATACAGTAGCATACGTGTAAGTGGAGGACACCTCATCTCTTGTTCTCCTGACACTGACGTTTTAACACATGGTGCTACCTGAGGTAACAACAGGGATTACGAAGTGGAAAGCCTCAGTGGCCACATGTTTGGAACTCTGCAGAACTGTTGGGTTATTTCCTGGATTCTTCTCAGTGACATGATCATTTTCACACGGCCATAGAATCCCTCAATCATGCGCGTGCCTAGAGTCTTAACTTTGATTTCGCTCAGAATATTCCCCTTTCCAGTGTACTTGAAATAGTCTGACCGATACTGTACACCATTCACAAGAGTTACGTAAAATCCCTCTGCTGTACGTGAAGTCATAGATCCACTGGTTATATCAAGTGAAACAGCACCTGTGTAAGTTCGTATGTCTGTGATAAGACACTTTAACTTGTCAGCTGCCGTGATGATATCTGGAAGTGAATCGACCAGTGTTTTGTTCCTTACAGAGGAAGCGTGAACTGGATCGGATGAGCGAGTTCTTTCTGACACTAATCCCATTGATTCAGCAATATCGTGCCATGTTGATGGACCGGATAGCTGGAAAGATAACAAACTTGTCCTTGTAGATCCAGCTGATCGCAAGGCGGCACTGGCAGCACTCGAGACGGTTTCAACTTGCAAGGTTACTGCACAATCTTGGCGACTCTTCAGAAAATAGACAAATGATTCCCACGTGGCTGAGATCAAATTAACTTTGCAGTTGCTGTCATCATAATAAAGCTGTGTATTCGTTCGATAAGCATAGCAAGCATTTAAGACTTTCGTCTTGAATAAAGCAAAAGCATTAACGGACTTTAAAGAAAACAAAAAGGGAATGTAGCTGTCGCTATTTCTTTTCTGACAAGAGCAATATAAATAGGCTCGAGGTAATCACCTTTGGAAGGGTGGCGAGACTTGTCGCGATCCTTTCCTGACTTGCGCCGGTAGGTTTTACTTTTGCTGGATTTCCGCTTCTTAATTTTTTCCACTTCCCGTACATGTTTACTTCTTTTTCTAAGTCGACCTCGTTTACGAGTGCGATAATCATCTGAGTCCGACGAGGACGAATCGCTTTCCGTTCCAGAATTAGAACTGCTCCCGCCATCTTTGACATGTTGTTCGATCGGCACCAGTCCTACGACTGAGTTGAGTGTCACATGGTTCAAATATATCCTGCCGTTTTCACGCTCCCTGCTAGTATTTTTTTTTATATGAACCGGCTTCGGATTGTTGTTGTATTTTTCTTATTTTTTTGTTCGTTTGCAAAAATACGCTGGGTATGTAAAAGTCACACCCAACAGTCACTGGGGAAGCATAAAAATGGCCGGGTAAAATCAAAATATTCGCTGGGTACCGGGGAGGCTAAATTTCCACTGGGTAAGGGAAAATAATCCACTGGGTCGGGTTCTAGTGGGTCTGTTAATACAGAGGGGTGTAACAACACCAGTAATTCGTTTGTGTAACAGCATTTTCACAGATCAAGCTATCTTCCGACAAGTTCTCAAATACGATTTGGCTTGCACGAGGGATCTTAATCCCATGGGTAATAATTTCTCATGCAAGACTTGTGATTGGCTGGAAAAGTCTGGTTTCGCGGGAAAATCAATCTGAAAATAACTCGCCGGCTGTGTAAACGCCGTTTCACAAATACGATAAAGTTGTACGTTCTTCCTACTCTCGGATTCCCGCAAGTAGCTAATAATTCAAATTTTGTTTGTGATCGCGCTAGTTCCTTTGCCAATTTTATTCACTAAAGATGGTTTTTTATGTAACAACTATTTGCTTTTGTATTTTTCAGTCAGGCAACTTTAAAATAGTACACTCGCTAACAGGAAAGCACACCCAAACTGTTTTTTATTACATACCCAAGTACTCCGCTTTATATTAGAAATAACTGGTAAGGCTTGTGGAAAATATCAGAAGGAAGTGATAACAATTTTTCCCAAAGGAAAAATCTGTCGCTGGATGGAGATCCTTAGTGGCGGTGAGTTTTTATGTTTGTTTTTAAATTTCAAGGAAAATCATACGGATGGAAAGCTCATCAAAAAGGAAGAATCAGTGGAAAGTGCGCCAAAGTCAAGAAACAAGATTGAATGGGAATCGCTTTCACAGGTAACAAGAGTGTGAATATGGAGCTGGGAGCAAAGTAAATAAAATGGCGGGGGGGGGGGGGGGGGGGGCGGGGGGGGGGGGGGAGTGGTAATAATCGTACTGATGGAAAGTATGAAAATGATTGGACATTCGGACAAGAACAGATTTTTACAAATGACAGATCGTGGCTGTTAACTGGAACAAATCAAGGAATTAAAAATACTTGGAAATACCCAGGCTTGGACTGCATGTCTGGAATGACGTACCGTGACGTTTCACTGAGCTGTGCAATACCACTGTGCTATCAAGCTATCTGGGCCCAGCATTTCAAAAGCCAATTAACAATAATCCGCGATTAAATACAAACCCAAGCTTGAATTTTGCCGTTCACTGGAAAAAGCCTTAACCTTTTTTGGAGCATAAAGATTATTGATTAACACTAACCCTAACCCTAACCTATTGGGCAAATCCACTCTATACAATGACACTTCTTCCCTCTTTTCCATGACTGAGAAGCACACCACACTTCTTAATCCCAAATTCCATCGCGATATTCTTGCTGAATATCACTGAAGAGGCTCCTCTGAGTTATTTGGCAATTTCGTCACGTTCGCCACTGATTTCATCAAATTCGCCATCTGCCAAGGGAGCCCTTTTGCCTTTCTCTTGCATTGGGTGTAGAATTGTTGGCGATTTCGCCACATTCGCTGTTGCGTGCATTTCTGGACATATGTATGATTAAAAACTGAACTACGGATATCACATTTCCAGCATTTTCATTGGCTCGCCGGACACAGGCTGTCAGTTTATATACCTGTTGTACCTAATATGGTCAAAGAACGCGACAGCAATAAAGCAAGCTAAAAAATATTTTTGCAGCTCTGTCGAGGAAAAATGGCCGACAAAAGCCCTTTTGAACCGGAATTGACCGAGGTAGAAATCGATATTTTAGTGGAAGAGTTGTTGATCCTGGAGATTTTAATAAAACAATTACCTTATTCGGGCTTGCTGGATATAAAATGATTATAACCAACTCGGCGCGTTATCTATCACTTCATATCCAGCGCGCCCTCTTAGAATAATTGTTGCACTGTTGAGACTAGCCCATTCACGGCCTCGTGCTCACTC
>NC_090891.1:28621700-28624200 GCF_036669925.1 Montipora capricornis | reverse complement strand
AAGGATTTGTATGGGAATCTCGATAACAAACTGAAAAAGATATTTACTTGCACAAGTTCTCAATAAAAAAACCGAACTTTATTTTTGTGGTGAATTTCTCGCTTTTTGTGTGGTTATTTGCCTGACTGAATGCGATTTAAGCGACTTCTCAAATTCCCGGCTTGTCGGACCTAAATAAAAGAAAGGCTGGAAAGTAATTTCTAGCCTTACCTCACATCTCGCCGATAAAATCACACTTTTCCTGCATCAGTCAGCCTCAAACACCGGCGATGGCCACACGGATAAATTTACTTCTCCTTGACCAAGTTTTAAGGTCCAGCGAGTATCCATTGCCGAGAAACAGCAAAAAATATTCAAATTTTCAAAATCCTTCGAGGCTCGCTTGCAACGAATTTTGACACGGCTGGTCAAACGTTTAGTTATTTGCTCTCACCGTATCGAGGCTCAAGAGAACGGTTCACCAGCCGTGTCAAAATTCGTTGCAAGCGAGCCTAGAAGGATTTTGAAAATTTGAATACTTTTCGCTGTTTCTCGGCAATGGATACGCTGGACCTTGAAACTTTGTCAAGGAGAAGTAAATTTATCCGTGTGGCCATCACCGGAGTTTGAGCGTGACTGATGTCGGAGAAGTGTGATTTTATCGGCGAGATGTGAGGTAAGCTAGAAATTACTTTCCAGCCTTTTAGACTATCGGGGATTCTGGGGGAAATCTCCGCCAGAAAATTGTGAAATCTTGAAGCTCGGAAAAGGATGTTACTAATACCGGGAGCGGGGAACCGGGAATGGGAGTCTGGGAACAAGTGTACAGCGGTAACCCGCCAGAGAATTCAAAATGACGGACGAAACGACGTTTCCAAACACTGATTTTATCGCTATTGTAGGTCGCGTTGTCGACTGGCTTTTATTTAAATATTGCCTAGGCGAAGCCACGAAGCCCAGTATTCCATGGTGAGTATTTCAAGTCAACGTTTCTGCAATGGTTGCCACCATTTGTTTTGACGATCCTCTTATATTTTCCTTCCTGAAATCTGCATCTTCCGGCAGAGTTTAGTTACAGTTTGTTGGTGTTCGCATAAGCAGCGAGAAGGTAACAGCTTAGATCAACAGAAATGAGGTAGGAAACGCAATAAACAGCCTAGTCATTCAAATTACTAGATGCAGATATCTGCTTACCTTAACCCAAAATAACATCAAGAAGATATCTTTGTATCGATGAATAAACTTGCATGTAAACAATAGAGAAATCAAACATTGACAGAACTTTTCAATAATATTTCATTTTAAGGCAATATTGGTCATCTTCCAAAGGCCCTCAAAAGAGCTTTGAGGACATGCTAAAATTTGAAAGATATATCTACCACCCAGGTTAAAATTGATTGTCTTTTATTGCAATAAATAGCATTTTCTTTCTCAGACAATGTTCTCCATTTCATAAAAAAATAATTTTAAGCGACACAACTTACTGTTTGAAAAAAGGAAAAAATAAGTGTCATTTAAAACTCAACATACCAGTTAAACAAAACTCAACCTGTCAATATTTAAAGAAAAATTACAGTATTTCAACCACCTATGCTTCTTTCTTGTACAAGCAAATAGGTAATCTTTCTATCAAGGTTAGTAGTGTTGTCTTTTAGAACTAGACACTATCAGTATTTCCAAATCATTCTGTACCTTTAATTCTGTTATTGGGAACAGCAGAGGAGATAGTGCGCCAAAAAATTAATATAGAAAAATATATTGCAGCCAGTTGTAATAAGGAGAAAGAATTTAGGAACAAATGGAAATTTTTTCTGTCCTTATAAAATTACATTGTGTCCTTCTACTTCTCAGCTTCTGTATTTTGATTTTCTTGCTATCTATTTATTTAACAACCTATTAAATCCTAGAAAGCCAATACCCTACATAGTGAAAGTAACAAACAAAATTCTTATTAGAGACTCGAACAATTAAAATGTAAACAATTACGTTGTAAACAGATCAACTATAATTCCATTTGACTAGTGTTATGGTATTGTAATATGTATCGTATGTAGTGCAAGTTAATGTAGTTAAGTATTGTGTAAGAAGTAAGTACAAGTGTAAATCATGTAACATGTATCGTAAGTAGTACAATAAAAAAAAAAAAAAAAAAAGAGGAGATAGTGAACAGTATGTTTTTCTTAAACTAGATCTGTGAAACTCTAACAATAGAATTAAATGAATGAGGTAAACAAAACGAACTGTAATAGCTTAAATTCTGAATAACAGCAATATGAACGTTAAAAATTTAAAATGAAATATCTTGAATTAATAACAAAGTTGTTTCTTAAAGCAAACCTGATCAATGCTGTAAGGGATATAACATATTACCTGTGTTGTGAAATTACATATAATCTGCTATCATCCCAACAATTATGTTATGGAAATGGAGTGAATAATTTTTTTTTTAATGATGCAAACAATCTCTTGCATTTTACTGATTCAAACACTTTCTCAATCAATACTTGAGATGCTACATGCT
>NC_090891.1:28614200-28616700 GCF_036669925.1 Montipora capricornis | reverse complement strand
GATTAAGCAATCACCACTTAACGGACAAGAGTTAGTCAGGCAGTGTTTCATGCACCTGACGAGAGAGGACCATCAGGCCCTTTCGAAACAGTTGTGTAGTGTTTTAATGTTTTAATTTTTCCTTTCCTACACAAGTAATTATAAAGCTCCACGATTGTAGAGCACTCTTCGACTCAAAGATAAGGTTTTCACGTTTCTGTATATGCTCCGCAAGTTGAGCACTCTATTATCACGAGCCGACATGGAAAGGTTTCATTTTAACTGTTCGACCAAGAACATACCAATACCGACTAACAAGGAATACCTGAAAAGACTGATTGAAATGACGGAGAAGCTTATCAACAGAATGCGCTGGCGCGCCTACCACTTCCTTAATCCATCCACAGCGTCCGACCACCGCGAGACAAAGAAAACATCACCGAAAGTTCCTGAACTCAATGAATTTGAAACTAAGATGACCAACCTTATCCAAAACATCGAATTCAAAGCGCCGCGCCCTTCCGAATTCCAGAAGAAACTATCAGAGCACGTCCAATCTATCAACAAGGACGACAGCCTGTACGTACTAGCAGACAAAACTACGAATTTTTACAAGATGAATACCAACGATTATAAGACACTGCTGAAGAAAAACATAGAGAAGGAGTACAAGAAAGCCCCCGATAACGCGGAAATACATATTAACACCGAAGCGAAAGTTTTCGCCCAAACCCTGAAGATAGACGATAGAGTTGAAGCACTGGCACCTATAGAATCATTCATCACCTTGAAAGACCATAGGGATAATTTTCACAACAACCCCACATGCTGCCTGATTAATCCAACCAAATCAGAGTTAGGCAAAGTAAGCAAGCAAATCCTTGACAAGATAAACAAAGCCATTATCGACAAGACCAACGTTCTCCAATGGAAAAACACAAGGGCGACCCTCGACTGGTTCATCAATATCCCTAATAAAGACCAACACTCGTTCATCGCCTTCGATATTCTAAACTTCTACCCGTCCATTTCACGTAAGCTTCTAAACGACGCCCTATCTTTCGCGGCTTCCTATACCGACATCTCCGTAGAAGATAGAAAAATTATTTTTCACACTAAGCAATCATTATTGTTCAACGACAACACCCCATGGAACAAGAAGCATTCAACAGCCCCATTTGATGTAACAATGGGCTCATTTGACGGCGCGGAAACCTGTGAACTAGTGGGATCGTACTTGTTAAACCAACTACCGGAAGGCATCAGAAAACAAATAGGCTTGTACAGAGATGACGGCCTAGGCGCATTCCAACAAACACCAAAAGAGATCTAAGGGATCAAGAAAGATATTTGCAAAGTGTTCAGAAACAACGGCTTAAAAATAACTATCGAAGCAAATAAGAAGATCGTCAACTTTCTCGACGTCACATTGAATCTTGACAAAGGATCTTACGAGCCGTACACAAAGCCTAACAACACACCGATCTATGTGCACCGTGAAAGTAATCATCCACATTCCATCCTAAAGAGCATTCCCCTGGCGATCAACAAAAGGCTTAGCCAAATCTCATCAAACAAGGAATCCTTCGACAAAGCGGCACCTATATATCAGCAAGCGTTAGAAAAAAGCGGTTACAAACACCAACTGAAATTTGATGCAACAGCTAAAGACCAGACGCGCAGTGAGGAGAGAACCCGACGCCGAAATATAACGTGGTATAACCCACCCTTCAGTAAGAACGTTGCTACTAACGTGGGAAAGAAATTTTTACTTATCGTAAAAGAATCCTTTTCAATAGAGCACCCTCTAAAAAAAATCTTTAACAGGAACACTTTGAAAGTGAGCTATTCGTGCATGCCAAATTTGGAAAGAAAAATCAGCGCCCACAACAAGTCCTCTCTCGTGAATAACTCTCAATCACAAGAAAAATCATGCAATTGCAGAGACAAAAACTCTTGTCCGTTAAGTGGTGATTGCTTAATCCAAAACGTGGTCTACCAAGCAACAGTTAAAAGCGCCATGGGAAAGGAAACATATATCGGGCTTACCGCGAACCAATTCAAAACAAGATTCCGAAACCACACGGCTTCATTTAGAAATGAGAACAAAAGGAACGCAACGAAGTTGAGTAAACACATCTGGTCCCTAAAGGACAGCAAAACGGAATTTGCTATAACCTGGAAAGTACTGGCTCGCGCCAGACCTTATTCAAACGTAACGTTTGCATAACAGAAAAAATTTTCATCATCTGTAAACCGGGAGCGGGCACCCTGAACAAAAGGAATGAACTGGCGAGTGCGTGCCGGCACGCAACCAAATATTTGATAAGGCATGCTTGAACCATCAGCTCATGCACCTGACGAGAGAGGACCATCAGGCCCTTTCGAAACAGTTCTGTAGTGTTTTAATGTTTTAATTTTTCCTTTCCTACATAAGTAATTAGTACAGTGAGGTAGGGAGGGGATATATTAGGGGATATATTAGCAACTGATTGCCTTAATTACTTAGGATCACCAGCCT
>NC_090891.1:28589200-28591700 GCF_036669925.1 Montipora capricornis | reverse complement strand
CGAAAGAATTGCGGATTTTCGACAAATGCAAACAAATTTATAATGCCGACATTCAGTACCAGCCAAAAGTGAAAGGGAGTAACAGCAGAATTCCCTGCCATTTTGAAGCTGCACCTCTGACGAGGCTGGATACGAGGATACGCAGTCGAAAATACCACCCCTCCCCAAGTAAACTTTTAAGTATATTGTGAAGTGGATACGCGGATACACTGTTACGCAGTTGAAAATACAACCCGTCCCCAAGTAAACCTCAAAGTATATTGTGAAGTGAATACGCGGATACGCGGATGCGCAGTCGAAAATACCACCCCTCCCCAAGTAAACTTCTAAGTATATTCTGAAGGAAGTGTTTTAGAAGAGTTCTTAGGCCTAATGACTGAACGAAGCGCTTAGGCTTAATCAATTTTTCGAGAGTGCTTAGGCGTAGTCTTAATCAGGAATGGAGTGCTATTTCGTGTAGTTACCGAACCGTAAACTGAAAGCTAGAACGAGGCAATGTTGTTGACGCTACGTGTAAAGAAAGAGGTATAATGCACAGTAATTTGCAATTCAGCTTTATTTTAGCGTATATTCTCCACACGATCTCGTAAAAAGTGTAGTTAACCGAACTGTAAAATGACTCGATCATCGCGCTATAAGAACGAGAGATACATATCAACAAGGAGATTGATCGCGCTTTAAAAAACATCATCGTTTTTTGCTCGATCATCGTGCTTTATGAACGAGAAATACATGTACATTAACCTCCTTCGCTCTTTTTGTTTGGCGCCTCAGAAAGGAGAAAAACTGGGAACCGGGAAAACAAGTGCGTATTCACGCATCCGCGTATCCATTATGCTCGGTGTTTCCACTGCGTACCTGCGTACACACTCCGTTCAGGGCAGATAAGATAAGACAAGGTTTTAGCTAATACTTCTCGCTTGAATAATTTTGTTTCTTATAAATTCCAATGATTATTGTATTTGCTGACTGCTCATGTAATTCAGTCTCCCGAGTGCAATATGAGTTAATAAACAAGATTGTTATTGTTGTTGTTGTTATCGTCGTATCCACCCAATTTAGGGTATAGCTTCGAGGTGGCAGGGTATTCTGCAGTTAAGCCACGTAGGACCTTGGTGGCTCGAAGCAGGAGAAAACAAAACAAAATTTTCTCGAAAGCTGCAAATCGTGGACACAAGTCACCGTAAATAGAAGCAACAAGATGGCCGCCACTTCTTTTCCACGCTCTAGTACCCAAGGCTCTGCAAACTCTTAGAGATCACGTGACAGTTTTCGTATACCGACAGAGCCCTGTGCTGCCAACTTATGCACCTATCAATGTAAACCCCGTGGAGTGGGGTTGGGAAGATTGCGGGCAAGGGGAGGGGATTTGATAATTCTTAGAAATTTTTAATCAAATTCCCCAGGGTAGGAAACTAAAATCAATCAAAAGTGTCAAAAAAAGCTCCCACTCTAGGGCAAAGAATCTAGACAAAAAATACTATAATACTATGTAAAACAAATAAAACAACGTTTCAAAATGAGTATGTTCATGATCTATATGTTCTGCATGTGGAAAACAGGTCAGATCAGTGACCCGTAAAATACTCTGACCTTGTGGAGGAATTCGATTTCAATCAGATGAGAACTTAAGGATAAAAACTTTCTCGAAATAGACAATATCTGCTTAGATGACAGTTTGAATTATCGGATTATGGCAACGAAAATAAATGAAATCTTCATACCTTTCTCCAACTGAGGCGTGACTTAGTTACAGACTTGGTAACCGGGATTGAATTGATACCAGACTTCTTTTGGTTTAAGTCAAATGTCCCGTTCCCGGGATCGTCTCGCGATCAAAAGCCCGACAGGGGAAATAGTGTCAGGCATCAAACCCCCACCTATTGCTTGCACTCTACCCCCCCCCTCCCCCCACGGGGTTTGCATTGATAGGTGCATTAGTGTGGCAAAGCGCACACAAAAACGCCGTTCCACAAATACAATAAAGTTGTACGGTCCTACTCATGGGCGCCCGCAAGTAAAACCTAAGAATTCGAATTTTATTCGAGATCGCCCTAGTTCCTTTGCCAGTTTCATCCACTCGGAGGGTTTCTATATGACAACTATTTGTTATTTATTTTTCTGTCAGACGACTTTAAAATAATGAACTCGTTAATAGGCAACTCACGACAAACTGTTCTTTACTGCATACCAAAGAGTTGTTGGTTAGTGGTAGTAGTCGTACTGATGGAATGTATGGAAATGCTATACCAAGTGCTATCAAGCCATCTGGGCCCAATTGTTCAAAAGCCGATTAATACAAACCCAGGCTTGAATTTTGCCCTTCAAAAAAGCCTCAACTTTCTAACCTTATGCTGAAGGAAAGCAAAAGCCTAGTAAACTTTGGAAGCTAAAAAGTGACCTTGTCAAAACTTTTTCTGATCGGAAAACAGCGACTGCAATTTAAGTTTCCTGTAACCCAGTGTTATCTTAATAAAGCTTTGAACAACTAAGCCCTGTA